>NC_081432.1:25231898-25434249 GCF_949786415.1 Peromyscus eremicus
ATCATCCCAGATCGCAAAGCGCCAGCCTCCCCGAGGACCAGAGGGTGGCCCGGTGTGACTCAGATACCTCCCCACTTAGTGTCATCACAAATGTAATTAGCATGTGATTTGCACTGGTCCCTGCCTGGTGAGAGTGGGGGCCTGGTGATAAACCTGTTTGCCAGCTCTGGTGTCAGAGCGTGTCCCTGGGCCCTGCCATTACCCACCCAAGTTCCCTGGACTACAGCGGACGTTCATCTTTCATGTTGGGTCTGTGGACTCGTTCTCTTTTTATCTGTTTTCCAGGCAGACCCTTCCCATGATCCTCCACACCCGAACGTGAGCAGGACTCAGTGGGAAGTAGCAACACTCATTTTATCTGAAAACTCATACCCCTAAAACAGCACTTGGTCTTCTGAAAGCTCCTATGGCATCAGAAGCAGCTGGTAAACCTTGTGCCCCACCCCCACTCCACTTAGACCGACCATCTGCTGCCTGGTTCATGCCTACGATGGTGCCCGTTCTCTGTGGCCCATTCACTCCAGTGCATAATGTCTTTTTCCCATGCTCCCCTGCCTGCCCACCTTGTTCACCTTGTTCATCTCAATGACTGGCATTGCTGCTCCCCTTGGGAAGCTTCAGCTCCCAAAGTGGGTGACTAAAGAACTGAACAGGGCAGTCAGGTGGCATGTGCCTGTTGTGCAGCTCCTGGGGAGGTTGAGGCAGGGAGGTTGCAACTAAGTCAACCAGGACCTCGGCTGTGAATTAAAAAAAATAATAATAATAAGTGCTGGGGATGCCACTGGGCTAGAGAGACTGCCTAAAGTGTGTGAGGCCCTGAGTTCAATCCCCAGCATTGCAAAACAAATGAGTCAATAGGAAAAACAGCATGCCAGGCAGTGAAAAGAAAACTTGGAGAAAAGGCAGCCGGGGCTGGGGTTGTAGCTCGGTTGGTAGAGTGCTTGCCTCGCACAGAAGAAGCCCTGGGTTCAATCCCCAGTGCTGCATAAGAACAGGAATGGTGGTGCACACCAGCAATCCCAGCACTCAGGAGGCAGAAGCAGGAGGATCACACGTTCAAGGCTATCCTCTGACAGTTTACAAGTTAGCAACTTTGAGGCCAGCCAGGGCTAGAAAAAATCCTGTCTCCAAAGAAAGAGAGGAATGAGTTTTGTTGGGGTTGTTCTAGGGGAATGAGCTCTTAGGAGAGTCCTCTCTACTAAGATGGCATTGGAAGAGAGACCTCTAAAGTGAAGACATTTAGTGGAAGGATATTCTAGGCAGAAGAAAGCCTGAGGGCATGGCTCTGAGGCAGGAGCATGCCTCCCTGTCAAGGAGCATGTACTCAGTTCCAGCACTTGAGGAAGCAGAGACAGGAGGTCTCCAGAACTGGCTGGCTAGGCAGCCTAGCTGAATTAGTAAACTCCAGGATCAGTGAGAGCTTGAGTCTCAAAAATTAAAGTGGACAGCCGTTGAAGACACCTGATGTGGTCCTCTGGTCTTCACAAGCATGTGCACACATGTACACACACACACACACACACACACACACACACCATATAGATGGCAGTATAAGGGGAGAATCAGGTGTCCTCAGAGGAGCTGGGTACCAGATACAGAATCTATGTGACTCTATGGCATTCCCAAAGAGCAGAGGCACTCAATGTTAAACAGTGGGGGTTACAAAGAAGTAGAATAAGGCAGAATTTTTTTTTTTTTTTTTTTTTTTTGGCAATGGCAGGTTTTAGCTTAGTGGTCAGACAGGAATCTATACCCATAGATTCTATTATTATTATTGTTATTATTATTATTATCTATTATTACCCATAGAACTGTAGAACAAAAGTGTTAATTATACTGCATGTTAATTTATGAAGTACTGAAGATGTCCCCAACACCCCCAGAAAAGATGAGGCGAGCGGAGCCAGCGTCAGCAGCACCTATGGGGGGGCGGGGCTTCCAGGTCAAATGACACCACTGTCGTAAATCAGCACGCATGTAGGATTCATATGACAGAAAGGCGTCTCTGATTCAAGCCTGACATGCGACCCGTGGCCAGGGTGGGGAAACTGAGGCAGACAAACTAGAATGAAAAAGTGAAGAGGTAGCAGGGCTGAAGTATCTGGAGCACATATGAGCTATGCTGTGCTGGGTCCCAAGAGTACGGACTATCTGTGCTCAGGAATAAGGATAGAAAGGAAGGAGGGAGGGAAGATGGAAGGAAGGAAGGAAGGAAGGAAGGAAGGAAGGAAGGAAGGAAGGAAGGAAGGAAAGAAGGAAAGGAAGGAAGGAAGGAAGGAAGGAAGGAAGGAAGGAAGGAAGGAAGCCAGCCAACCAGCCAGCCTCAAGGCAATAGACTGAAGGCCCCGTGTGAAGGCTCTGAGAGATCCCCACAATGCACTTGGCCATGGGCTGCAAAATGGGAACTGTTCATTCAGACCCACTTCCACTGGCCTCTGTGTGAGGACATCATGACTCCCCGAAGAGCTGGGGCGAGCGGAGGGAGGTGTGCTTGCACAGGTGAAGAGCACCTGCCACCTTGGGCAGCGCTACACCCACCCGGGAAGAAAATGACAGCTCTCTAGTGTTCTTCCCCGAAAGTGCCAGCTGCCAGTCGGATTGAATTAGATTTCACAGGACTTTTTTTTTTTTTTTTCCTTTCCAATACGTGGAATTCGCCAGCAAATTACTCTTAAAGAGGGAAAATCAATCATTTGGAGCAGAGATAAGCTGAAGGCAAGGCAGCCTCGGATTGATCCCATCTGTGCAGGCGTGTGTGGAATTCGATGGATAACCTGGGGCAGCGGGGAGTAGGCGGGGTGTGGGGGTGCGCACAGGGGAGAAGAGAAGGAGGAGAATAGAGGAAGGGGAGCATCTGGTCCATCTGGGCTGGAATAACAAAGGGACGCACTTGCCTCCTTTTGGAGGCAGGAGAGTCTTAGTACCAAGGAGAGGGAGGATTTGGTTGTGTGGCAAGAGACACTTCCTGGCTCGTAGATGTCACTTCTGCCTGTGTTCCCACTCATTGGGGTCCCTCTCATTAAGTGCCACCAAGAGCTGGCATCCCATTCAGGAAGAGTCTAGTCCCCGCCACAAGTCACCTCCCAAAGATTCACCCTCCTTTGAGATTGGGGTTTTAATGTGTGCATGGGCTGGGGGAGGGGGGTGACACTAAGTGTCCACATTTTCAGACAAAAAGTGAAGGAAGGATGAGCCAAGGGACAGAGAGAGAGAGAGAGAGAGAGAGAGAGAGAGAGAGAGAGAGAGAGAGAGAGAGAGAGAGAGAGAGAAGGGCAAGATGGGGTGGAAGGAAATGCTTCAATTGCAGGACATCAAGTAATTCATGAATGTGTAGGAGAAGCCCCCAAGGCAAGAGTAGCCTGTTACAGACTGGGAAACTGAGGCATGAGGAAAGAGATCTTTCCCCCATCATCCATCAGTGGGTGGTGGCTCCAGAGAAGACATTCCCAGCTTTAGGCCTGGCTGCTCAGAGGCCCAAACTGGGAAGGCAGGTCTTGGGGTAGGAGGCAAGCGAGAAGCAAGGCAGTAGCTTGTCTCTGTGCAGAGAGAAGGGGACTCTCTGAGCTGCTGGGGTGGGGGCAGACAGACCTAGAACTCAGGAAAGGACAGTGGGACCCACGTACTGACCATGGGAGATGGTTCCCTCTCTGGGAGCTGGAGACAGAGTTGGTGGCCTCCATGGGGTCCTCTACTGCCTCCTGGACTTTGTCATCCAGATAGGCAGCCTGGGTGCAGTGGGTGCAAGGTAGTGGCCTGGGTCAGGCAAGGACAGAAGTCTAGTGGTCTGTAGGTTCAGAGGTGGGAGGGAGAGGCAGCTGACTCTAAGAGACATGATGGGGGGGGGGGGTCTCCTCCGTGCCAAGGCCACTTCACCATGTCTGATGGGGATTAATTAAGTGGAAGGATGGACAAAGGAGTGATAAAGAACACATCTTGTCAGCTTTGATTTTCTGCCACTCAATAGCTTGGATGAGCTCAACAGAGAGCAAGGGACCGTGCGGCCCCTGCTGAGGGTGGAAGTGAGGGGTCCCTCACCCCCGACACACACCCCATTGCAGGACTTCCTCTCCCTGCCACCTCCACCCCCACCCCAGCCAAGGTCTCTCCTCAGCCCTCCTCAGGAGTGCCTCCCCTCCCGCCCAACACCTGCTGGTTCTCTGGGATGAATGTCTGTCCAGGCAACTACCCGCATGTCGCAGCTTGCCCTCGGTAGTCTGTTAGGTGGCCAGCACTTCCCCCATTTCGCAGATGAGGAAATCAGGTCTCACGGGAGAAAAATCATTTGTGTGAAACTGCAAAACTAAAGGGGGGCGGTGCCTGAGTCTGGGCTCAGGTCTGACTCCGCAGGGTGTTTTAGTCTTGTTTGTGGGGTGTGTGTGTGTGTAGAGAGAGAGAGAGACGTGTATGGGAAAGCCAGGGGTTAACCTCAGGCAGGGGACCTCCTCTTCTCCTTGTTTTTTCAGACAGAATCTCTCGTTGGCTTTCAGCTCACACCTCTGCTAGGCTGGCTGGCCAGCAGGTCCCAGGAATTATTCTATGTCTCTGCCACCCCAGTGCTTCTCAATATTACAGGTGTGCTCTGCGCCTGATGTTTTCACAGGTGCTGGGGACCGAACTCAGGACCTCATGCTTGCAAAGCAAGTGCTTTACTCACTGAGCCGTTGCCCCAGCCCTGGTTTTAACCACCGCTAAGCTTTGGTGTTTCCCACCAGATTTGTGGTTGCGGGATTCTTCTGTGGCAGGTCTGAGCTCCATACAGTATTTCTAAAGAGCATGGCACAGACTCTGGGGACCCTCTCTGCACCCCAATTTCTTTATCCTGGGTCTCAGTACAAGTTAAATGGCTCTTACCAGCCCATGGAGCTCCCAGAAGTCGCTTGTCTCAGGAAAGAATTCACATGTCAGAGAGGGCAGGCCCCACTGTACCCCCTTCACAGATGGATAAAGTGAGGGCAGGAAGTAAAAACTGGCAAGGAAGTTTAGGGGTTGGAGTCCTGAAAATGAAGAGTTGTATTATCATCCTAGGTCAGAAATAGGACATACCATTGGTGTTTAGGCCAGAAATGGTAGAAGGCGTTTTGGATTTTTATCTCATCCCCAACAAATACCCATCTGGAAGCCTATTCGTGAGGGTGTGACCAAAGCTTGAATTTAGGCGCTAAGTTGTTTTTAATAGTTTCAGAATTGAATCTAGATTTTTATGGTAAAAGTGGGCTATATACAGCCATTCCCCAATTTTTAGGGTTATCTTTTTTAAAGGGAACATTATAGTAGTCTTGATTGGGGTTCTGTTGGGGTCCGTAAAGGGAAAGCCATTTCCTATAACAGAGAAGCCAAGATTCCAGAGAGACGGAGCCTCATCCCCTGCATCACACCACCAGGTCACTGGCCTGGCACTGTCAATGGCCAGCAACATAGAGCAAAGAAAGAGTCCACTGTGTCACCATAACAGGACATGTGTGCTGGGCCGAGGGACTGGTCTGCAGGCCTTAGGCGCTGGAGGAGGCCTGGGCGTGGGTAGGGATGTGCACGGAGACCTTGCTCACTCTGGGAACCAGTGTACTGCAGAGGGATGAAGGATGCTCAACAGACATCAGGTCATGCCGCAGGCACCCTGTTCCTCTCCCGTGGGCTTGAGCACTCAGGGACCAGCATTTGCAGAAGGCCCGGTTCATGATGGCACACCCCACGCCACAAAGAACTGAGACTAGCACTTGACCAGGAGACCACTGTAGCAGATTCACGGACCCAGTTCCACTAGCTTAGTGGCAAGGAGTAAGGGCAGGACCTGCTCTGACCACCCCTGGTGGCCCTCCCCTTCCAGAAGCTGAAGGTGGGGTGAGGTTAGGAGAACTGTCCATGCCGCCTCTTCTGGCAGCTGGCAGATAAGGGACTGTCCTCTGCAGGGAGCAGGAAGGCTACAGTCAGCAAGAGCAATTGGGGAAAGCCAGCAGGGGGCTAGGAATGATTCAGTGTGCAGCCCCCTCCCGGAAGATACATAAAACCGAGCCTTGGAGAGGTCTCTAGCCAGCAGCGGCTGGCTCCTCGGCCTTGGGAGTCTGCTGTAGCTCACCTTAGGGACCACGGCCCCACCAATCAGCCTTCTGATCACCTCGCGCAGCTGGAGTAGAATTTAATCCCCTGCCCCCCAGGCTCCTCTCCACACACACTGGGCTCCCCTTTGATGTCCTTTTTTATCTCCCTTTCCAACAAAATTGTCCCTTAACAGCTCTGGAAATGCCTCCTGCCATCTCTAGCAGCAGGATAGCAGCCCTATAGAGCGACCTGTGTGAAGAGGAGGCCCTGCTCCCCAGGGAGGGAGGATGCCATCCTTTCTTGGCCACTTGTGGCATGGGGAAAGGGGGGGGCAGCTGTGCTCCTCCATGCCAGCTTAGAGTACACCTGAGGGTGGAGGTTGGGAATTCAAAACCTCCCTTGCTGGCTGGGTATCTTTTTTCTTTTTCTTTTTTGCTTTTCGAGACAGGGTTTCTCCACGGTAACTTTGGTGCCTGTCCTGGATCTCGCTCTGTAGGCCAGGCTGGCCTCAAATTCACAGAGATCCACCTGGCTCTGCTTCCCGAGTACTGGGATTAAAGGCGTGCGCCACCACCGCCCGGCTTGCTGTGTATCTTGAATAGCTGATCTCTGTGGCCCTTGTAGAGGGGCTGGGCAAATGCTGACGTCACATAGTTGTGTGTCCCACATGTTGGGGTAAAAAGTTGGAGGCCATTGAGACAAAAGGCTCCCAGGCCAGAGCTGTAATTAAAGAGTTTTGCACCAACTTAGCACACACACGAGGTGAGTTTCTCTCACATCCCGCATCCCAGCAGATGAGAGGTCCCAGGTTGGGCCTGCCAGGAGCTGGCCCTCTAGAAGGGAGAGGCTGAGGATAGGAGGACTGTCAGAGGTGATTCTGGGAAGCCTCGGGACAGTAGCACACCAGGTCCTGACAACTGAGGGGTCCAAGCCTGAGCCCCTGGGGTAGATCCAGGAGAGGACAGACCTTAGTCTCTGAGACCCACAGAGGTCTCATCAAGAGGCCAGAGAAAGGACTAGGGAGATGGCCGAGTTAGTAAAGTGCCTGTCACATAAATGTGGGGCATGAGTTTGATTCCCCAGCTCCCACCTCGACGCTAGGTGTGGTAGCACGTAATTAAAATCCTACTGCTGGGAAGATAGAGACCGTACCCTGAGGCTCCCTGGCCAGCTAGCCTTACCAACTTAGCCACATTGGTGAGCCCCAGATCTTAGGAAGCCTGTACTAAAAAAACAAGGTGACCCCTAGGCACTTGAGAATGAAACCTGAGATGGATCTCTGACCTCTACACCCCTGCTCATACACGCATGCACCCATACCTGCACAAACACGGTCATACTCCAAAAAAAATGGAGGTGGGCTAGGGGGCTGCCCTCAGGGTTTACACAAAAGCACTGTGCTGCGCAGAGCTCATGCCATCCTTCCAAGAGGCTCTTCAGTTCCCACGGTTGGCTTCAGCATCTGAGCACCCCATCTCCATATGGTTCTGCCACCTTCTCTGCTCCCCTGTCCCATCTTGCAGATCATCCTAATTAATGCTCAAGCGTGTTCCTTCCTTAGTGTTGGCTGGCTTCCAGCGGCCCTCATGTGTTGGCATACACTGAGATCTGGTGGAGCGGGGAGCTATTCCAACAGGGTGCTGGGACCCACTCCAAAAGCTCTGGTTCAATTAACCGGAAGTGAGTGGCCCACAAATGTGTGTACCAGGCTTGTTCTCTTGGGCCACCAACCAGCTCCCAAATCATGATACGGAGACTTATTACTTTTGAATGTTCAGCCTTAGTCTAGCTGTTATTTTAATCTGTTTCTCTTTATCTGCATTTTGCCTCCAAACTTTTTACCTTTCTTTCTTTCTCTATATCTTACATTCCTGCTGTCTCCATGTCTGGCTGGCAGCTGCCAGGCTTCTTGCCCCAGGCATGTCCCTCTGTTTCTCCCTTGCTCTCCTCCTCCTCCTCCTCCTCCTCCTCCTCCTCCTCCTCCTCCTCCTTCTCCTCCTCCTCCTCCTCACCTAAATTTCTCCTCCTACTTATTCTCTCTGCCCACCAGCCCCACCTATCCCTCTCCTGCCTAGCTATTGGCCGTTCAGCTCTTTATTAGACCAATCAGGTGACTTAGGCAGGCAAGGGGAAACAAACGCAACACATCTCCACATAGTTAAACAAATGAAGCATAAACAAATGTAACACATCTTTACATCATTAACAAAGGCAGCATAATCCAATGTAACACATCTTTACGTAGTTAAAGTAATCTCTTCAACAAATGTGCCTTTCTAGCCAGCTCCCAAGAGATGGCAGTGGAGATGCTGTGTGATACCAGTACCACACTCTGAGAAAGCCACTCCTGGGGATATGTCTGCCATAGTCGCCAGAGAGAATTAATCAGAGAGGAGACTGGTTCTGAATGTGGACAATCCAATCCCATAGCCCAGAGGCCTGGATGGAATGAAAATAGAAGAAAAGGGAGCTGAGACTGCAGCTCAGTGGTAGAGTGCTTGTCTTGTCTGGCATGAAGCCCTGGGTTCAATCCCCAGCACTGAGTGAACCAGGCATGGTGGCACATACTTATAATCCTGGAACTTAGGAGGGAGAAGAAAGGGATCAGGAATTCAAGGTCATCTCAGCTGCCTAGCAAGTTGAAGACCAGCCTGAGATACGAGAGACCCTGGCTTAAGGGCATGGGTCAGGTCAATGGACGAAAACAGCTGTCTTGAACATTTTCTCTCTGCTTCTTGGTTGCCTTGATGTGAGCGACTCTTCTCCCCAACTCCTCCCTGCTATGATGAACTAAAGCTCCTAAAACTGTGAGGCATAATGAAGTGTGCCTCCTTGAAGTTGTTTCTATCAGGCATTTTGTTAGCAACAAGAAACCTGTCACCCCTGGTAATGATATTGCTGACCACAGGGCCAACATGCTCCTTAGCGAACACCAGCACTGCGGTGGGGGGAATCGTGTATCAGAATCCCGCTCCCTTTGCTTATGGGGCAGGATGCACTGGCCCGGAACCTGGGCCTGGGCTCTTACCTCCACCCCCACCCTACACACACCTTGCAGCCACCCTAAGTGGCTCACCTAACCTCTCTGAACCAAATGTCTCATGAGGGGTCTTCACTGTCACCATGCCCCCACTGTCCTTTGGGAAAGGATGTAAGGGAGCCGCTGAGGCTGTGACCTTATTGTACGTATTTTATGTCAGGGGCTCCCAGCATTCCAGAGTGGCCACAGAGGAGACCAGCAATGCAATGGGGACACTCTGCAGCCTTTAAGAGAACTGAGGAAGGACTGGGACAGTAGTAAGGTTGCTGAGAAAGCATGAGGACCCCAGTTCAAATCCTTAGGGCCCACATGCAAAGAAAGCTAGACATGGCGGCAGGCACCTGTAACCTCAGCGCGGGGGCAGGAGAGGGAGGGAGAGAGCTGGATTCCTGAAGCAAGCCAGTCAGCCTAGCCCAACTGACAAGCTTCAGGTTCAATGAACGGTCCTGTCTCAAAAACTAAAGACTGGAGAGCAGTGGTGAACTGTGGTTCACCTCTGGCCTCTACACTCACGTGCACAGACACAATTGCACACACACACACACACACACACACACACACACACACACACACACGCCTACACTAGCAAACACCTGTACCAAACAGCACAAACACAGAAACACATGGGTGGTAGGGCAAGGCAACTCTTCCCACTTCCCGAGTGCTGTGAACCCCCCCCCCCCCCCCCCCCCCCGGCAGGAGGCAGGCACTCAAAACTGTCTGCTGCTGCCCTCCCAGTCAGCAGCGGCTCCTGAGCATGGTCAGGGGCCCATCACCAAGGTGGAGCTGTAAGAGGGAGGAAGAATGTGCTTCTGGTTGTATCATTGGTGTGCATAAAGAGATCTCCCTCACAGCGTGGGCCTCCTGGGACAGGGACCAGAGGACAGGGTGAGGGGCTGTCCCGGGAGTGATATGAAATAATGAGGAACATTTCCAAAGTTTCAGGCTTCTTCCTCCTGAGTGTTAAGAAAATAAAAAGGTGGCAGGGATAGGGGCTGATTTCTGCAGTGTTTCTCTCCAGGCTTCTGGAAGCAGAATGTGGGGATGTGGCGCCTCACCTCACAGCTCACTCTAGGGTCCCCTGGACTGGAGAAGAGCACAGAGAGGAACATGCCCTCCTGTGACCTCACCTTCCCTGCATCCCCCCAGGCTCATGCCCCACCCTCTTTCCTCTCCCCTCCAGCACCCCTGCCTCAGCTGGGGACTCTGAGGCCTCAGGGTTCTGGACCTGGACCACAAAGCTAGGCTCCCAGGATTCCTTTCGGCCCCTCTCCTTTACTCTGACCAGTGATTCGTTATCTTTTCTCTGTTTCCTTCTCTCTCACCTGTGCCTCCTCCTTGTCTCTGCCTCTCTGACTGACCTGTTCCCACTGACAGAACTTGGTAAGTGAGCCTTGAAGGGCAGGGAGGGCTGGGGGAGCGGGGAGCATCACAGAGAACCTTCCTCTGCCCCAGCAGGCACAGCCCGGACACCCCCACCTTCTCAGGCCTGTGACCGCCGTGGTCAAGAGTCCAGGGTTCAGGGGAGAGAGTATCCGTGTCACCTGTTTAGAACTGTCACACTCCATTGCCTTTGGCTATTAGTGTCCTTTCAGGCATTTAATTGGTCCCCTCCAGCGGATGGAATGGATCCTGCCAGAGAGACCCTAAAATTCTGCAACCCCAGAGGCTCAGAGTAGCACGCTGTCCATACAGTAGTCTCCAGGAAGCTGTTCTGGGCTGGGAGCTCTGGAGTGTCCCCTGCAGCCTGCTTTGACCCCAGAATAGGCTGAAAGAGGCTGATGGTGCTTGGTCGCTATATTCTGTTCACAATCCCTATCCCAGGGACAGGCACCGTTGCCCCTGGCTCTGAGAACAGACAGACACAAGTGCCTCACCTTGCTAGTCCAGGGAGATGCCCACCTACTGGTGGGCAGGTGGAAAGCTCTAGGGGACTCAGGTGTCCAGCCTCTGGCTTCTGCAGTTTCTCAGAAGTCCTGCCCTGGCAGAGGGGGAGACCAGGTCAGCTCAGCATGGAAAGGCGTCCAGGGGTCAGAGATGCCTGGTGAAGAGCTTGCAGAAGGGAGCGCCACCAGCTCCTGGGTCCCCTGGGAAGCCATGATTACACGGCAGCCTTGTGTTCAACTACAAGGGACCTGTCCACTCGGGTGGAGCATTAGATGGATGGGTTACATAAGAGCCAGAGACTCATCTCAGGTTGGAGATCACTGGACACTCGTAGCCAGGGCCAGACAGATACTCCTGGAGGGAGGAGGGGGTACACACCCCATGGCAATGAGTTCCCACGAAGCAGGAAAGGCCAGATGCAATCAGCAGACTCTACCTCCACTCTGCCTTCAGCTTTGGCTCCACCCCCTGAGCTGGAAGAGATGAGATCACGTGGTTCTGAGCACACCCCTCCATGAGCCATAGCCTTCTTACCTGGTATGTGGGAAGCCCTAAGGGAAAAATGACCAGGGTCAAACACTGAGCTGGAAAGCAAGGCTGCCCCCTGAACCCTAAAGCAATGGACTAGAGCTGCTGATGTGGCCGCCCTAGCGTGGTCTCCAGGGAGTGAGGCACATGAGTGTCCTTTGTCACCCTGGGTTATTTCCAGATCATATCTAGCAGCCCTGTGTCCTTCCTAACACATTCTTCCTGTCTTCTCTGGGCCCAGCCCACTCTAGCTGCCTCATTTTTTTTTTCTTCACTACTTTCCATTTCTTCCTTCATCTCCTCCTGGATCTTCTTCTTTTTTTTTTTTTTTATTTTACATTTTATTTATTTAGTCTGTGATGGGGAGGCCTGCATGGGCCACGCAAGGCATGCGTGTGGAAGTCAGAGGACAACTTGGAAGGAGTCAGTTCTTTCTTTCGACTGTGTGGGTCCCGGGGATCGAACTCACGTCTTCGGGCTTGACGGCAAGCTCATTCTACTCTCTGAGCATTGAGCCATCTCTCCAGCACCCGCCTTGGGTTTTAATGCTGGCAGACTCCTCTCCCCCTTTGTCACCCCACAGTGGAGAAACGACCAGGAGGTGGGAAATGAAAGGGACATGGAAAAGGACACTTAGTATGTGACAAGGTGACAGAGCCAAAGCCTCCTTAAGCCTGGAGTTGGAGGTGGAGATGGAGCTGGCCAGCATTATCCAAGGGAAGGGCGGGACTCCAAGAGATGGGGCAGGAAGACCCTCCTCAGCCCGGTGCCTCCCCCACTGCACAACAAGGCGGTGTTCCTGCCTCACCCTCCAACACCCTCTGCTTCTCCATTCTGGCTCCAACCCCTGACCACTCTCCAACTGGCTTCCTCACTCTCCCCCAGGGTCTGAACAGCATGTTCGAGGTGTACCTAGTGGGCAACAACTCCCACCATTTCATCATCTCTCCGACCTCCGTCCAAGGGAAAGCAGACATCCGCATCCGAGTGGCGATCCCCCTGGACTACGAAACCGTGGACCGCTATGACTTTGACGTAAGTACCCCCCCCCCCCCTTCAGCATCTCCTTGAGCTACCTGGGGAGGTTGAAGGGGAGCTAGAGAGGGTGGAATAGCATCTCTTTAAGTCCTACCTCCCAGCTCTCCTCTTCTCCCAGAGAAGCAACAGAGAGGGCAGGGGCTAAATCCTCAAGGAAGGCAAGGAGATGTCTAGGAATAGGGGCAAGTTCACCAGACCCGCCGCTTGTGTCCCTGTGGCCCATACTGGCCAGCCCCGTACCCAGCATCCCTCCCTCCCTAAAGAAGGCCCTGCAGAAGGATTCACAGAACACAGCTGGCCTGGGCCTTGACTCTAGGGTTAGACCCAGCCCAGACATGGAGAGGTCTAATGGGAAACAGCAAAGTCTCCCTAGATGCGTGGAAGCTCATGCAGCCCTGCTCTGCTCCCCTAGCTCTTTGCCAATGAGAGTGTACCTGACCACGTGGGCTACGCCAAGGTGAAGATCACCCTCATTAATGAAAATGACAATCGGCCCATCTTCAGCCAGCCTCTCTACAATGTCAGCCTGTACGAGAACATCACCGTGGGGACCTCCGTGCTGACAGTCCTGGTAAGTCCCCATGTCCATAGGGGCCAGAAGCACTTGGATATTCCCAGGGACACTGAGCATCTGGGAGGCTGTTGGTTGGTGAATGACAGTGTCCAGACGCTCCTTGAAACAGAGAAAATGGGTCAGACTGTGGAGCGATAAGATAGGGAGCGATACTTCAGTTTTATTTCTTTTCCTTGAGAGGCACGTATGCCAGATGATCCAGGAGCCCTAGAAATCGCATCTAATCAGTGGGCTGGGTGTTGGCCATCTTTGAGGGGAATGACCCTCCCTATCTGAGTACAAGCAGGCTCATTGATGCTGCCTGGGAAGCCTCAGATGCCTTTGGCCTTTGACAAGCCCCCATCCCTACCTGCAGTTAGTGTGTGTATACCAGTCAAGGCTCTTGCCCACAAGAGGCAGAAACTCTCATACAGTTCAGACAAGAAAGTATTAGCTCATGTCACTTAAAGGTAGAGGTGAGTTCAGGCGTGGCTGTACCCAGGTGTTCATCTAAACAATAATCTGTCATTAGCAACCAGCTCAGCGCTTCTACGGTGGCTGAGAAGGACAAAGAACCTCCCAGATTTCTTACTAGTTTGTTAATGCTAGTGGGGGAAAAAAATAATTTTTTTTTTCAGTAGCTCCAACCAGTGCCCCAGACCTGATCTCAGGACATGTGTTACCCTGGCCCCTGACATGCCAGCTGTGGGTCACACTTCCCTTAGTGGAGCAAGGGCTTCGGGATTGGTTCTGTTCAGATTAGATGGGCTGACAAGGCAAAAGGAGGCATCTATTATAAATTTGAATTAGCCACCGCGCACATCAATATGGTAGATGTTACTATATAAGTCCAGGGTCTGGCCCATCGTAGGCACTCAATACACGTTAAGTTGCCACGTCCCCATTCTTGCGCCTTGCTGCCATCTCTTGCTCCAAGTGGATGTTGCCTGCTGTAGCAGGCCCCCTCCCTGAAGTGTGTTTACTCTGTAGACAGATGGTCTGGAGCAACACTGCACCCCCAGGCCTTTCCATCTGACAGTTATTAATATTTCAAACAGATGTTTAGCTAGTCAGGCCGTCAGATGGAAACGGTGTGTCTGCCATGGCTGCTCTCAGAATCCACGGCTTCCCAGCCCGGGGCTCCCCCAGCCTTCACTACAATGCCTCAGCAATATATCACTCATCGCCTTGGGTTCCTGGACCCTCTTCCAGCCTCCTAGGCCCTACCCGACAAGATGTACGAAAGGCTCCGGGACTCGAAGGGAATGTGCGTCTCCCACATACCATGGAATTGTCAGGGGCAAGGGTGGGTGATAAACAGTCTGTGTGATAAAAGAACCAGGCAGGCGACAGTGATTATGTCCATAGGTCAAGGACCATGTGGCAAAGAATTCTAGTGTGTGGTCCAGGCCTGGTGGGATCAGGGTACTCTGCATCCCTGGAGTCCTTACTGGGAGCAGAATTCTGTTTGCATTTGACATTCCTGTAGATCAGTGATTCTCAACCTTCCTAATGCTGCCACCCTTTAATACAGTTCTTCGTGTTATAGTGACCCCCCACAACCATAATTTGATCACTGCAAGCATTATTTTACATGCAAAGTAAACATACCTTTGCTTTAAAAAATTATTTCATTGCTACTTCGTAACTATAATTTTGCTACTGTAATGAATCATAATGTAAATATCTGATACACAGGATATCTGATATGTGACCCCTATGAAAGGTTGTTTGACCTCCAAAGGGGTCACGACCCACAGGTTGAGAACCACTGCTGTAGATGGTGGATGGGTTGGAACACCTGTAGAGCAAGGCTGAGGCTGAGGCATGAGCTGAACACTCTGTCAGCCTCTGGTGAACGTGAGTCAAGCTCTTCAAGCAGGAGATACCAGAGCATTAGTAGGCCTGAGCCTACCATAGACCTACCTAGCTCCATCTCTAGTCCTGATCACTCTCCTCCCTGCCTTTTGGGGAGCTGCTCACCCTAAGGTGCTGCCTAGCTCCCGGCAGGTAGCAGGTTTCCTGACTACACCCCACATTACCCCCTCTTTGGCCTCCCAGGTCCACCCCTCACATTCGAGACCCTACCCTCGGTCTTCTAACCACCTGGCCATCTTGGCCATTCTCCCCTTCGGATCCAGGTCTCCCGTTTCCCTTGTCTGCCTCAGAAGGGGCTACAGTTACAGCTGCCTGCTCAGAGACTGTGAAATTCCTTCTCCCTGACCTTTTCCACGGTGTTATTAAAATGTTTCATGGGCAGTTGTGTCAGGGAAAAATTATAAAGAGAAAGGAAGATGTTTTAATTTGCACCACAGGCTGAGCAGAGCCTGGAGCAAGGGGCTTGCCCAGCCCCCACCCGGCCACAGCCCTGTTTCTGTGGTGGTGGTTGTTCCCTGTGCTGGGGAGAGTCATGGCGTGACAGTGGCCAGGGGAAGCTGGCTCTCCTGACCAGTCTGGGCATCCTAGATGGACCAGTGGAGCCTGACCTCTCATTTCTCTGCTGGCTGGGTTTTGTAGCTCAGGTTTAGAGGTCTACAGAGCCCAGTACTGTCCACTGCAGGAAGCAGGAGTATGGACCTGGAGGTCAAAGTATGACCTTGAGCCCAGCTCTGATTACTTACTTGGGTCGTCCCCCAGGAGCACTTCCCTGCTCAGCACATCACCTGAGAAGGAAAGAAAGCCGCTTGAGTATGGCTGGGGTTGCTACCAGACCTGGTACCCAGAGCACTTGTGCTGGGGATGGGGGGGATGGGGATGGCTGGGATGGCCCTGGAGGACCAAGACTCATGTCCTTGGTCTCTTACGGCCACAGTAGCAATGCTCCTGCCCCAGCCACATAGCTGAGACCCCACTGTAGCCCATGCATAATGTGGCCATAGTTTCCTACCTGTTAAGTATCTTCTGTTACTGCCGTTCTCCAGATGAGGAAGCTCAGGCTGGGGGGTGGGGGTTAAGTGGCTTGTTCAGGGCTCTAGAGCTACTACGCAACCTCAGATCTTGAGCAAAGGCTAACCACAGAGGGACTGGGCTGGACCACTGAGTCCTTTCAGCAGCATCCAGGGCTGAGGGCAGAGAGGAGCCAGGGAAGACTCTGCAGATCCCAGAGAACAAGTTGCTGGGTCATCCCACATGGATCCTCAAAAACCTCAGGCACCATCGGGAGGATTTCTACCTCTGGAACCAGAGCAGAGACAGTCATGGAGGCATGGGACTGTGCCCAGGGAAACAGGAATCTCAGTGTGGCCCAGAACTGTCTGTACAAAATAAGACTCCTGGCATGGGGTATGGCAGGGTGTCAGAAGGGCCTGGTGGGATTTGGGATGCCACAGGACGATGGGAGAGGCTCAAGGTGAATGTAACCATTCACTCATCCAACAGATCTTCGTTGGCTGCTTGCTACATGCTAGGCACATGGCCCGGAAGACAGTGTGTGTGGGTCTAGTCCTCAGAGAGCTCACACTGCCCTGGGAGAAACTGGCACTGAGAAATGAGTCTTTATATCCAATATTACTCTCTGTGATGGAGGCCAGATTGCCATTAGAAATGACCACAGGGGATGCTGGGCGGTAGTGGTGCACGCCTTTAATCCCAGCACTCGGGAGGCAGAGGCAGGTGGATCTTTGTGAGTTCAAGGCCAGCCTGGTCTACA
Source organism: Peromyscus eremicus (assembly GCF_949786415.1). Taxonomy (NCBI): domain Eukaryota; kingdom Metazoa; phylum Chordata; class Mammalia; order Rodentia; family Cricetidae; genus Peromyscus; species Peromyscus eremicus. The sequence goes on from NC_081432.1 coordinate 25,248,630, forward strand.
GAGCGAGATCCAGGAAAGGTGGAAAGCTACACAGAGAAACTCTGTCTCGAAAAACCAATAAAAAAAAAAAAAAGAAAGAAAGAAAGAAAAAAGAAAAAGAAAAAGAAATGACCACAGGGTACCTGACCCTGACTAGGGTCAAGGCATACTTCTCCGAGAAAATGGCACTAGAGTAGACATCAGCAGATGAACGAGGGGAGGACATCCAGGAGAGTGAGAAGAGCATGTGCAAAGGACCTGTGGCTGGAGTATGGGAGGGGTGTGGTGTGCAGGGGGCTGGGTTCTGTTACTTCAAGGCCAGAGCCCTCAAACATCTCTCTTCGTTGCAAACTGACATCCACTCCAATATGCCCATCAGTTTAATGCTCAGATAGCATGGCCACTTTATATCAAACCACTTCCAGGCCCTCGTCTGGAAGGCATTTGGGAAACAACAGTGCCGGGAGCCGGCCTGGCTGTAGCAGCTCAAAGACAAAACTTTTAACTGTCTGTGTGTCGTGTTCCCTGGTAGGGGAGGGGAAGGGAGCTGAGGATGAACAGTGTCTAGGAGGGAAGCCATCCCTGGGACAGGCCCAGTTGACAGGGCAGGTGTCTCTGACTCCTACAGGGGTTGGAGGCCACAGGAGACGACGCAGACAAAGTGAAGGCAGGCAGCCAGCACACGAGGACCCTGACTGGGAGGGTCACTATTGTCCTGTCCGGGGTAGAGCACCACCTCCCAGCTACAGGCAGACTGGCCTCGAGGAAGCAAAGGCAGGCTCCCGTCCCACTTCGTCTTCCCATATACTCAGATGAGGCTATTATGGTCTCTGTCTGTGTCATAAGTCACCCAGGAGGACCTAGAATCCTGTTTTCCTATGGCTGGCCACTCTTTCTCTGGGGCTCGACTGCCTTTCCTACGCAGTGAGAAAGTGGTGCCACCTTGGCTGCCAGGGTACCCGGGGTGGTGAGATGGGTGTGGATGGTACAGGTATAGTGTCTTGTATTATGGTTGGCCTATTGGCCACCCTGGGAGCTGAGGGCAGGCCTTTGCCTACCATGGTGAGCTTGGTAGTCACAAGCCATGAGACCTCAGTTTTCTTCTCGGTGTCCTGGGGATGCTTTGCTACCATCCTGCTGGGGATGGTGGTTGTGAGGATGAGTGAAGGGGTTCATGTGAACCCCCCAGCTCATTCAGGAGAGCCCCCGGTCACCCTGGTATTCCCAGTGGTCTCACAGCAGCGCCAGCCCATAACAGGTACCTCCTTTGGAGTTCTGATCCTGTCCCAGCGATGCAGAACCTGGGCAGTCTCTGAGCCTCTGGGCCCCAATGACATAAAGGAGGACTTTCTGTTCCATTTCACTCAGCCCCAGAGGCAGGGGCAGCACCCTGACTGGCTGTCTCACTCCCAGCTACATAGTGTGTTTCTCACCCTGCCAAAACCCATCCCACCACTGGCTCTGGAGCCTCTCACGGGCCCCGCTCCTCTCTCCAGCCTCTTGTCTGGAAGCCTGGGGGAAAGACCCGTGACCTAGACTTCCTAAGACCAGAACTAAGCAGATTCTCTCCCATCAAGCTGGCCTTTCCACCCTGCCAGTCAGCACAGAGCCCCTGTGCTCTTGGTCCTCTTCTCTGCCTCTTCCCCACAGCTACCAGATACCACTGATGCCCAAGGGGAAGGGGGAAGTGACGTCATCGCCCCAAGTTGGCCTTGCTGGAGGCCAACTTCAGTCCCATACAATCAAGCTCTGATACAGTGGGCCTCCCCTATCAGCTGCAAGGCCTGGCTCCCAGCTCTGTGACTGCCGGGCACCCCAGCCTGTAGGTTCAGGGGCTCCCTGGCCCCCACCTCACCCCCACTGTTAACCCCAAGCAAGTGGACTTAGAACCCAGACAGGGGATCTGAGAAGGTCATCCTTTGCCTCTGCCTCAGAGGGTGTTCCCTAAAACTCACCCCAGGTTCTTCCCATCCCTCTATCCCCAGGAAGAGGGCACATTGCTCCATGGCCTCAGTGAGGACCTCCTACTGCATCAGCTGCTGAAGGAAGATGCTGGCCAAGGACAAGGCTCTGAAACCAGAGACCTAGGTTCCTGTCCTGGCTTTGCTGATGGCTGAACCTGACCCTATGCAGATGCTGAGCTCTGTCCTGGTCCCCCAGATTCCATAATGTGCTGTGGGGGGGGGGGGCGTGATAGACTAACTCATCTTATAATTAAGGGACAGGACAGAGCTGGAGAGATGGCTCAGTGGTTAAGAGCACTGGCTGCTCTTCCAGAGAACCTAGGTTCAATTCCCAGCACCCATGTGACAGCTCACTACTGTCTGTAACTCCAGTTCCAGAGGATCTTGATGCCCTCTTTGTGGCCTCCGTGGACATCAGACATGTGTGTGGTACATAGACATACATGCAGGAAAAACACCCCTACACATAAAAATAAATAATTTTTTAATAAGAGGCAGGTCAGCTCCAGCATGGGGTACCTTAAAGGCCCTGAGTGGGTGACAGCTATGATTGCTGATGCTGTGACTGTCAACCTCCCCTGCCCAAGCAGTTGAAAGCACTAGCTCCCACACTTCTGCTCTGACTTACGGGGCTCCAGGTCCCCCTCCCCCCCAGGTTCCTCCCCACCTTGGCACACAGACTGATCTTCTGCCTATGTCAGCCACAGGAGCCCAACACACGGGCTCGGGCCTCAAGTCACCAAACAGAGAGGAGGCTAGCTATCAGAGCCAGCCGGGCAGAACAAGACCCCTGGAAGAGGCCGAGCAGGGGCTGCAGGGGGTGGGGCCTGTGCGGTTGCTTGGGAACCTGGACTTCAAAGGTCCCCGCACTGCCTTAACCTAAAAACTCTTCCCGCTGTTGGAGCAGGGCCCCTCAGCGCCTGTTGCTCAGGCTCTGCTCATCACGGAGCTTGCCCTGGCTGCGAGGGTTGTCTAATTCCCCACTTAAAGGAACTCAGGGGCTCTCCACAGCTTTCACCCACTCCTGAATCTCCCAGCCGGTTCTCAGACAAACGCTCGCTTCGTGCCTGCTCTGTGCATGGGCTACTCCCTCTGTTCACACAAAGCTTTTTTTTTTTTCTTCTGTGCTGATTGCCACATTAGAAATCACTCTAACTCGGCCACCGCCACACCATCACACTCATGGATTCTGAGGTCAGAGACACAGAAGTACTCAGGGGCTGGTGATTCACCAGCAGGGCCTGGAGGGTTCACCTCCACCGTGGACCCTCCTGGAGAAGCAGGACATCCCAAGCTGACTCGAGACCAGTGGTTCTCAACCTGTGGGTCACAAACCCTTTGGGGGTTGAACAACCCTTTCACAGGGGTCACCTAAGACCATCAGAAATATCGGATATTTACATTATAATTTATAACAGTAGCAACATTACAGTTATGAAGCAGCAGTGGAAATAATTGTATGGTTCGGGGTCGCCACAATGTGAGGAACCGTATTAAAGGGTCACAAGCATTTGGAAGGTTGAGGACCACTGCCCTACACACTCACTGGCAGCTGAGTTTAAGCACTCTGGACCTGGGCTGGCATTCAGTACCTCTACAACCAGGCCCTAGGTGCATCCCTCACACCTGCTCGCCTACATCTCAGGCCCTCGTCCTCCCTCAACCCCTCCTTCTGTCTCTTCCTAGTATCCGCTGTGCTTTCCCTCAGTTTAACCATCCCATTGACTGGAAGAGCTAGCCCACTGTGCCCACCCCCAACAAGAAGCCCCCTCTCCCGGGTGGATACCCAGCCCATATCCATCTCCCCTTCCGTGCTCCCTCCCTCTCCCCCAGGCCCTCACCTGCTCCTTGACAGGTGTCTTCACCTGGGTCTGCAGCACACAGTGGGTTTGAGTCCTGTGTGAGTGGTTGGGGGATCTAGGGTGACTTACTGGAGGCATGTGGCAGGAGAGAGAGTGACCAAAGGCCCCATGGGAAAGCCGAGGCACAGAAGAGGTAAATCGCATACTTAGGTCGCTCAGCCAGTCAATGGCATTTCTTTTTTTTAAGTTGGAATCCTTGCCCATGCTGGATACCCCATGAGTCAGGCACTGACATTCTGTGTGACCCTAGGCTGCTCTTGTCCCCTTTCTCGGACTTGGCTTCCTGTTCAGCCCAAGGAGAGGGTCACCAGGGCATCTTCTGAGGCTTCCTCCCGGGTCAGGCTTCAGAGAGGAACCGAGGCTGGGGGACAGAGGTGGGGGAGGCCTGGCAGAAGGTGGGTACGGAAGCTACTGAGAGCGGGATGAGGGGTGAGGGTGCCCATTCTGCAGCCTGGATGGGGAGAGCGGCCATAGGCAAGGCCCTTCTCTCTACGTAATGCCCCTCCCCCAGTCCACCTGGTACTGGGCTTCACCATTCTCTCCAGGCCAGCCAATCATACCCACCTTGCTGCCCCCCCCCCCCACCTTCAACTGACCGGGTACCTTCCAAGGGCTCACCTGGAGAAAGCTTCCCACGGGTCCACAGACAGGACGGCAATCTTCCCTCCCTTATCCCAGCAGGCTCCTAGGGCAGACGGCTGACTGCCTGGGTTCTGGACTCCTCTGTGCCATGACAGACCAGAGTTCCCACCTTAGTGGTGTGAGGGGACCTCCTGAGGATCACAGTCCAAGGCCTACCATGAGCAAGTGATCCTAGAGAGGTCCCAGTGTCCGTCCAAGGTGTCCACCAGCTGTCCCAAGCTTTTGAAAGCAGCTCAGCACCCCGTTTCTGACAGCGTTGGCTTGACTTGATTCTACCACCGCATAAATCTGCCAGCAGAAGTCACAACATCAATTATTGGTCAGGGAGATGCTTACTTAGCCTATTGGGTAGGTCCCATCTGGGTAGTTTACCAAGTCTCCCAAAAGACAGGGGTTCAACCTTGGGAAGGCGGCCCTGCTATGTTAGCCTAGAATCTCTCCCCATGCCTCAGCGGGTCTTTCCACAGGCCCATCCTGATTCACCCCCCACCCCGACCCCTCCTGCCACCCCTTACCACTGGCATCTTAATTGACCTCCTTGTTCTCAAAGCCCTAGAGACCTGAGACTCCAGCTGTGCTTAAACAGAACAAAATCTCTTCCAATTTCCCCACCGTTTAAAAGAAAATTGAATTCTTTATCTGCAGCCTGGGGAGGGGGAGAGGGAGGGAGAGGAGGAGGGGAGGAGAAAAATAGGAAATAGCAGGTCACCTGGCCTTGCTCCCAAGCTGGCCCCAGAAGCCATTGTGGACACAGTGTCCCTCCATTTGGGGGATGCTTAAGGCTGTCCCTTGGGACCCTTTCGGTGGGCTCTCGGTTCATGTCCAGTCTTCCTGTTGGAATATGTGTGATGGGGGGAGCTGAGTCAAGGGAGGCTGAGCTGCTGACAGTGAGTGACAGGTCGGAGTTCCTCTGGCTGTCAGCCCCCAGTGCTTCTGGCCTGTGTTTATCTCCTTAATCTAAATATCAATCCTAAAACCAAAACAGGATGGAGTGCAAGGGCGGACAGGTGCTCCGGAGACTTCTGGATGGAGTTGGGCTGCATTTGCAGGAGAGGGGGGAAGTGAGAAGGGATGCCGGAGGGGGCTTCCGGCTCCTGGGCTGAGTTGGGGTATTGAGCCAGGACCCCCACCACCACCTCTGCCCTTGAAGTGCACCGTCATGGCTTGTGTAAGATCTGACGGTTTTCAGAGAATCAGCAGCTCTCAGTACATTGATTTTTCCCAAACTGACCTATTGCTGTCGGGCTCTGCAGGGCTACACAGCTTCTGTCACAGGTGTCCGTCCCCAGAACCCACCGGTCTCAGTGTGGGGAGATGCTGATGACCGCCGACCTCTGTCCCCGTGTTAAAGCCAAAGGATGCTCAGTAGCATCCCAGGCCCAGTGATTGGATCCCAGGATCTCTTCTATAACTATCATACAGAAGACATGGGTCCAGGGAAGCTGGTAGCCCAGCAGGGCAGCCAGCTCCAGAGAAGCCTAGCCAAGACTAACTCCAGCTGTGTGACCACAATCCCTCCACCCCACTCACTTCTCTCCTTCCTAACCAGGGCTGGGGGAGTTGCCTGAGTTCTGCAAAAGTAGGCCTAGCCATGGGTGACCTGGAACAGTCCCTCACCAGGGACTCTGGCGTTCTCTTCTGGAAAATGAAAGGACGAGGCTGGATGCTCTCTAAGCCTCACGTACTGACATGTGATCACCTGTCCCCAGACAGTCCTCTCCCGCACCTAGAGCTTCGACTCAGAAGTCGCCCTTCCATAAGCTGGCCACTGATTGCTCCTGCTCAGGCAATTGCACTAAGGACACTGGAGCAAAGAAAATGGACTCCCCCTGGGCAACAGGACAGAAGGTTGCTGTAAAAGTGGCCAGGGCTGGAGTGAGTTCATAAATACGACAAACCAAAGCCCTGTGCCAAGGCTGCCTGGGCTAGGTGCTGGGAAGGTTCCCAGCCTGCGCTGGGCTGACTAGAGTGCTGAGCAAGGATCGCCTCCTCGGCCTCAGCAGCTGGAGGGTTGCCTGGGGGTAGATGAAGTGCCCGAGAGGGGCGTACAGATGTGAGAAGTGGAGCTGGGTCTGTGGGCTCCGAGTAGACCGACTCAGCTGTGCATCTGTGGAAGGGGTAGGAGACAGGCTTCCTGCAAGCTTATCTCTAGGGTGGCTCAGAGTCCTTTAGGTGCTGGCCTGCCTAGTGTTTTCAACTTTATTTTGGTGCTTCGTTTTATTGTTTTGTCTTTGGAGGTGAAGCTCACTATATAGCCCTGGCTGGCCTGGAACTCACTATGTAGACCAAGACTTGAAGTCACAATCTGCCTGCCTCTGCCTCCAAGGACTGGGCTTAAAAAGCACGTGTCACATGAACTCGTTTAATCTCATGACCCCAGGACATGCCTACATGTTCTAATGCCCCAGTATTTCCTATTTTATGCTACTGCACATAGTTTTTTTGGGGGGTGTACTCATGACCCACTAGAATCTAGTATTCACCCTTTTTGCTTCTCTGGGCCTCATTGGATGAGGAAGATTGGGGGGGGGCACACATTAAATCTAGGAGTGTCCAATTTGTAGCCTGTGAGTTGCAGAAGCATGCATGTATTTATGTTGCATGAGATTGTGACATGACATTTTCATCTATGAAATTCATGCCCAAAAGACACACAATCAAATTACGGAGAGAAAACACACACACACACACACACACACACACACACACACACAATCTCATTATGTTTAAAAAATTTGATGGTTTTGTGTTGGCCACATTCTTAGATATCCCAGGCTACAGGCAGCCTGTGGACTACCAGCCGGGCACACCTACATTAGACTGATTTCATGAGCAACTGCTGGGGACTGACCCAAGTGCACCACCCCTGCTCTGCCGTCTGATGATAGTGGAGGTGACAGATTTGCATCCAGTCTTTGGACACCAGCTTTCTTCTGACCCTGCTACTTCTGAGCTGTGACTTTGGATGGCATTTACCTTGTGCCAGCAAAGACCAGTCTAGCTGCCAGCAGCAGGAACCCCCCAACAATGGCTTATACCAGACTGAAGTGTTTGTCTCCCATATAAAAGCAATATAGAGGTTTGGAGGGAGCCTCGGGTGGCTCCTTCAAGTGCTTTTCCTCATCGTCCGTAGTATATAACCCTCATCTTCATGATCCAAAATATTTACTAGAACCCAGATATCCCATGATCAAAAATACTTGCTAGAACCCAGCTATCCCATGATCCAAAATACTTGCTAGAACCCAGCTATCCCTTGATCCAAAATACTTGCTAGAACCCAGCTATCCCATGATCCAAAATACTTGCTAGAACCCAGCTATCCCATGATCCAAAATACTTGCTAGAACCCAGCTATCCCATGATCCAAAATACTTGCTAGAACCCAGCTATCCCATGATCCAAAATACTTGCTAGACCCCAGCTATCCCATCCGTATTGTAAACTATAGGATGTAGGAAGTGAAGAAACGTACCTCCCCTCCCCCACATTGCACCTGTCTAGGGGTTGGTGCCTGCAGAGGCCAGAAGAGGGCGTCAGACCCTCTGGAGATGTATTTACCGCAGTTGTGTGCGCTGAGACTCTGGTCCTTGGCAAGAGCAGCAAGGGCTCTTAACTGCTGAGCCGTCTCCCAAGCCCCCTCCCCACTTCCCTATTCAGAGTTCCGAGAAATACCTTGAAAACTTCTGTTTTCATTTTATTGTCCCAAGCTGGGTCAGGTGGCAATATTTACCTGTCCAGGAGGTTGGGAATATTGTCTTTCCCATGAGTATTGTACCACCTTAAAGAGAAAAAGAAAAAAGGCATGGTTTTTGTTAATTTGATAAGCAGGTGGGGAGGGCTTGGATGTCTGGTCTCTGTTAAATGATATCTGTGCACTTCAGTTTCTTCTCTTGGACAGTGATGGTGATAACTTTCCCTCTCTCCTCCTCCTCCTCCTCCTCCTCCTCCTCCTCCTCCTCCTCCTCCTCCTCTTCCTCCTCTTCCTCCTCCTCCTCCTCTTTTGTTTCTCAAGACAGGGTTTCACTGTGTAGCCCTGGATGTCCTGGAACACATTATGAACCAGGCTGGCCTTGAACTGAGAGATCCGCCTGCCTCTGCCTCCCGAGTTCTGGGATTAAAGGTGCGTGCCACCACCGCCTGGTGATGACACTTTCTTCTAGGTTTATTGTGAGGTAATGCAAGCAGAGAGCTGAGCACAGTGCCTGGCGCAGAGGAGGAACTTGGCTGGAGGCAGACATAAACATGGAGTTGCCTGTGCCCCATGAGGCGCCTTCTGTATGCCTCAGCTCATCATATCCCTCCCTGTGACAGCCTAGTGAGGCCCAAATGAGCTTCCTCATTTTATAGAGGAGGAAGCTGGTGCCAGATGGCCACTCCTCTGTGGATGGCGGTCTGAGCTTATGTCTCTAGGGTATGGATAGCCTTCCCTTAAATGAGCACCACAGACTCCTTGAGGCCACTGGACCCTCCCTGTGAACCTGGGAAAAACCTAGGGCTCGGCTGGGAAAATGGCTCAGTTGTGCTTCCTTTGGGAGTATAAGGACCTGAAATTCAATTCCCAGAACTGCGGGGGGTGGGGAGGAGAAGCAGCCAGGTGTGGTGGCCTGTGGTTATAAACATAACCTGGGGTGGGCGTGAGGGGCATGGGGAAATAGATCACTAGAGCTCCAGCCAGCCCAGCCTACTTGACAGTTCCAGGCCAGTGAGAGGTTTTTGAGTTGCCCCCTTCCCCCAAGAATGACAAGTGAGGTTGACCTCTGATCTCCATATGCATGCATGTACACATAAACATGTACACACACCCCCCTCTTGTGGGGCTGTGAGATGACTGTCACCATGTAGAGCAGATCTCTATTTACTGACTTCCCAGCAGAACTCAGAGTCAATGGCTCTACCTGCCATCCACCTTCCTTCCCACCAGCAGAGAACCCAGACTGGATAGAAGCCCCCTGTAGGCTCCACTGTGTGTGATAAGTCCTTAAAACCTAGAATTAGAAGACCCGGTTCTTCAACTGGTTGAATGATCAGGGACATTTTGCTCTGTAAGCCTCAGTCTCTTTCTCTCAGCATCTGCAAAATGAGAATGTCACTGAGCCCCTCTGTCTTTGAGGCCAGGTTTAGAACAGTGGCCTTTCCCACTCTTTTAGGCTATTCTGACAGCTGGTTGGGAAAGGGGGCTGAGCGTGGGGAAGTCCAAAGGTCACGAGCCTGGGACAGGACTGCTTCTTGGTCCCTAACAGGTACAACAAGACATCATCCCCATGCAGGCCTGGGTTAAAAGCCCAGGAGAGTAAAGGGCTGGGGCTACAGACCCTGCTAAGCTCAGATCTGAGGTGGTACACATTCCCAGCCATGAACCTTGACCTTAATTCCTCGTGTCATGTGGGACTGTAAAATTCATTAGGGCCCGGCGGGTGGAGTGATGGAGATGTCAGGCAGGCAATCAGGCGGGTATTTAATCTATCAGATGTGAGGCTTGCCATTTAGCGAGCCAACAAGAGAATGTAGAATCGATATGTTCATTAGCGACAACATGTGTTGGCCCAATCAGCGCCCACCAATGACAGCAGGCATGGGGGCCGTCACCCATGCATCAGATCACCTTGGAGAGAGGGCATGTCCCCTTCCCCCAACATCCAGGTACCCCTCTGCACCTTCTGACTAGTCTAAAAGCTGCCGGTCACCTGTATAGCCCACCGAGGTGGGGGCAGGGCGGTGGATGATTCAGGAAGGGGACCCTGGTGAGCGAGCTGTACACTGGGGAATCTTCTCCTCCAGGGGGTTGATTGGACTGTCTTTTCCCTTCCATCCCGTCTCCTGGGTACCTGCAGTCCCTCTCCACTAAGCTTCAGATGTGTGTCTGTCCCCACACCTCTCTACCATGTAATCCCAGCTTGATAATGGCTGTAGAGAGAGGTCCAAGTCCTTCTGATTGCAGATGTCTCACCCTCCCCAGCCAGTCCCCCTCCGTGTCCTCAGGAAAATGGCTTTCTGCGTCCAGTTTGTTTTGCTTGGTGATCAGATGTGATTGAAAAAAAAAAAAGAAAAAGAAAAGTCACTCAGTCGTATCTTCTTCAAACCTAAGGGTATAAGAGAAGAGAGTCTGTGGAAGGGCTGGAAGGAGGTTTTCTCGATTCTCCTCCTCTTCCTCCTCCTCTTCCTCTTACTCCTGATCATCTTCCTCTTCCTCCTCCTCATCCTCTTCCTCTTCCTCTTCCTCCTCCTCTTCCTCCTGCTCCTTTTCCTCCTCCTCCTCTTCCTCTTCCTCCTCCTCTTCCTCCTCCTCTTCCTCTTCCTCTTCCTCCTGCTCCTCTTCCTCCTCCTCCTCCTCCTCTCCTTTTTCTTCTTCTTCTCCATGTGCATGTGAAAGCCAGACAGATCAGGGCCCAGCTCTTGGTTTCCCTGGTTGCTGATTGTAGAACACGGAGCCACTTGTAGCTGTGGGACCTATGAAAGCAGCAAGTATGCTACCACATCCCCATGCAGGCTGAGGGCTCTGTCCTAGGTCAACCTCCCCCAGAAGCCACCCTGGAAACAAATGTGGAGGGCAGGCGACTTGCTTGTCAGAGGACCCAGGGAAATGGCACTCACAAGTGCCCCGGGGCCAAGAGGACGGTCCTGCTGGGAAATTAGGGCATGGAAGTCAAGCTCTATCCCAGCTCAGGGGCCAGGAGACTGGAGTGTTGATCCATAGACAGTGAGGGTGGCTCTGAAGAGATGATTTCCCTGTCTTTCTAGCAGCTTCCCCACAGGCAAAGAGGCAGACAGGTCCTAGGAAAAAGTAGTAGCCGGGGGTCCAGAGGTGAGCTCAGAGCTCTGTTAGTGACTCTGTGGTTTCTGATGCCATTGAGCACTTAGGAGATGCCTCATGGACACATGGGATGGGATGTGGTGCCTCAGTGGCCTCCTCTGGTAAGGGCCCATGAGTACATTTCTTAGACTCTGTACACTTGACCCTGCCACTCAGCACAAGTGCTGGTTCCCAGGAACTATGGCAGTGATGTGATGGAGAAGAGGGGGTCCTGGAATTGGCCCTTAGCAGGACTGTTGGCCCTTGCCTGGGGTCATGGGGGCTCACCGAGAAGTCCTGAGTCATATAGGAGATTGGGCCTTGTCTCAGGGAGTCTGTAACTGATGCTGGGTCCCTGGGAGGCCTGTCTGGCCACTGGTTCCACTTTGGTGGCTCTGGAGCCCAAGCCAGCCACCAAATGATTGCAGCCTTACTTGTGGCCTTCAGGAGACAGGTCTCAGGAACTAGTTACCCTTCCTCCTTAGCTCCTGTCAAAGTACGTGAGGTGAGGACATGGGTGTGTCCTGAGGGGTGACCATTTGACATATTTCATCATCCTCAAATGTGACTTAGAGACAGCAAAAGGGACAATTGGATAAGGTGTACTGAGGACATAGGGGCTGGCCAGATGTTATACTGAGGACATAGGGGCTGGCCAGATGTTGTACCGAGGACATAGGGGCTGGCCATGTGATCTAATAGATCTTCCAGAGTGGGCTTTTCATATCTTCTCCCCATGCCCCACCCTCACCCTCACCATCCATCTTGCCCCAACACCATCTTGTACCATCTATTCCAGGACCACGGCCCCTTTAGCTGGGCTCACCTCAACCCACCTGGCATGCCTCCCCCACCCCTCAGGGACCACTCATTCCCAAAGGACCTTACCTTATCCCTCTTGTCTGTACCATCCTTGGACTCCTACCCTCCAGCCATGGTGGGTCCGTTCTCTGGCCTGTGTGGGACTATACCCGCAGTGGTATCAGGTGTGTGATAAGAGTCCAGACTGCCTCTGGCACTTCCCAGCTTCCTTGCTTGTCCTGTGTGGCTGGTGCTCAGGTGACCAGGCAGGGTCATGTTGAACCGTGACTTGGAAGGTTGACCTGCTAGTCCAACTAGACCATAGCCATAGAACATCCCAGACAGACCTAGGAAGAGCCCCTTCCTGATACAGTGAGGGAAACCGAGGCACAGGACAGGGAGTGACTTCTCTGAGTGAGACAGGAACTCCAGTAGACAGTTCAAATTCTGAGTCTGCCACTGCGGTCTACTGACTTTAACGTGTCTCCTTGGGCCTCAGCCACTCACCTGAAAAACAGACGTGATCATGGGGAGAAAATGGGAAACAGACTCACTTGAGTGTGCCTAACACACCAACAGTCAGCTACCTATTGCCTAAGACTATCATCACTGAGATTGCTTTTAAAAGTAGATGGGTTGAGGGGATGCTATGCACTTGCTTTGCATATGTGAGCCCCGAGTTGGGACCCCTAGCACCCACCCCAAAAAGCCAGGTAGGTGGCACACACCTGTAACCCTAGTGCTGCAGGGGAGGGAAAGGATTCTCTGTGGCCCTTTAGCCAGCCAGCCTAGCCGATCTGGCACATCCCAATGAGAAACCTTGTCTCAAGGGTGGGAAACGCTCCTGAGTGACAATGCTCGAGGTCGCCCTCCATCCTCCACACGTGTGCACAGACGTGCACATACATGCACACACGAAGAAATCAGATGAGGCTTCAGGCGGTGTCTTTGTTACGACCCAGCCTGCTGCCTCTTGTAAAATGTACCCACCAACCTGTTTTTCTTTCTTAAAAACACACACGTGTCACAAAAGAGGAAATCCCTTATACGAACTCCCGTGCCTTTTGTGTCAGCCCCATAACAGAACCTCAGCATCCCTGTGTGACCTCAGTGCCTTGCTTAACCTCTCTGAGCCTCCTTGCCTCATCCGTAAAGTGAGAACCTCGTGAGCAGAGCCTAAGTGTCAACACGTCTGCATTTCTCAGAACAGTGCTGGGACCCATAAGGACTGACCAGGGTGGAGTGCTCTTCTGGCAGCCGCCACCAACAGAGGTTTCCATCTGGGACCCCTCACCTTACTGGTTCTTATAGGGGTTGATGTCAAGTTGTTAAAGACAAGTACCCCCGCATGGCGCCAGGCCCACATGCTTGGTTATCCCTCTGCCTTTGAGTCCTCCACACCCCACCACGAGCAAAAGTCCCCGGGGATCACCAGGCAGTTGGCATGCACTGCTCCTGTCCCCCCTGACAGCCTTTGACATAGCATAATCGCTTCCCCACGACAACTCCTCTAAGTTCAGAGCTGCTAGCCAGAGCAATTTGCTCTCCATCAATTCTTATTTCTGAATTTTAAAATAAAGGGAAATAAAGCAAGTAGCACCGGGACTCAAGAACAGCACCACATCTGCCATAGACCAGTCAGCCCAACGCCTCAAGAGCATCCTGCCAGCCGCCCTTCCTGCCTGCGGGACTAACATCTTGATAATCCAGCAGGGCGGGCACCCTGTCTCCTTCACCTTTGACCTGGCTCCTGTTGTGCAGCCCGGGAATCCGGGAGGCTGGGCTGAAGATGCCTAGCGGGAGCACATGCGCAGACCATTGCACATGGCCGAAAGTGCGCTTAGAACTGGGTTGGAGAGGGCTAGAGAAGATGCTTGGTGCGCAAAGCCCTGGGTTCGGTCCCCAGCACTGCGTACACCAGATGTGGCTGTGCACACCTGTAATCCCAACACTCGAGAAGTAGAGGCGGGAGGATCAGACGTTCAAGGTCACTCTTGACTACATAGCAAGCTTGAGGCCAGCCTGGGATGCATGAGACTATGCCTTAGAAACAAACAAACAAAATGCCAGCTCTACTTCAAGTGGTCCCTGTGTGCCAGACACAGCAGAAAACACCCTCCATGAATTGCCCTCCTCAGTCCACCACAGCCCCATGATGGCAACTGCTATTGTCCCCAATTCATAGATGAGGAAATTGAGGTTCAGAGTGGACGCTATAGTGGGGGCTCCTCCTTCTCACCTCCCTCTTCCTGTCTTCCTATGATGTCTGCATGCTCCCCGTCTCCCCTCTCCTCCTTCTGCTGACTTACCCCTCCACTGTCAATCCCCCCACCCAAGAAACCCATCCACTTGGCATCTGAGGCTCCAGGCTTGTTTCTGCTAAGTAAGACCTCTCAAGTTACCACCTAGAATCACTTTTCTTCTCAATTAAGTTTGTCAAGACCTCACGGGCCAGGTGCTCCACAGATGCTAGGAGGCCCAGAACACACACTAGCAAGTCAGACCGTGACCTTCCCACGGCACACCATCAGCTCCCTTGAGTTCAGCCCACTAGCCTCTCTCAGCTTCCCTGTGCCCCAGGAAACTGTGCTCTCCCAGGAAGTCAAAATGAGCTCAACAAAGGGAAACAGTGTACAGGTGGGTGAGGAGGCAGGGGACGAGCCGTTCTAACAGAGAATGTTGCTAGTACCAGGTCAATAATCCAGGACCAGGCCCCACTTGGGAGGGACCTGAGTGACAGGAAGAGGACACAGGGGCTGGGTGGCGGGTGAACTGCTGGTAGGAGGCAGCCCAGGAGTGGGCAGATGGCTCTGGTGCCCGGGGCAGCACGCAGACCTGGCCCAGGTCACACTCAAACCCACAGTTGGACACTTAAGACAGAATACAGATTGTAGCACCCTGAAGTGGCATCTTCATGACTGTGCTTAGGCACAAGTCCTTGTTGATGACCTTTGTGCCAGGCTTGCCCTGAACTCTCCAAAGGTAAACACTTTCCTCACTCTCAAACATCAGAGAGGCCAGCCAGGACAGCAACTATACTAAAACCCCCGATTCCACCTGCACCATTGATAGCAGCAGATCTAGGAAAACTAGATGAGAGGGGCCGTGGCCTCGTGACCGGTCCGTGACATGGCTGTAATGTCTGCTGTAGGCATAGATGATGGCAATAGCTGTTCATCCCAGGTCCCCACTGGGCCACAAGGTAGAAAAGGCCCTTTGTCCTTCCTCTGCAGCTCCCATCCTTCAGGCACTCCATTTCCCATCTTCCCATTTGGGTCATGCTCTCCAGCAGAGGATTCTGAACGTCCAGCTCTGGCCTTCTCACTCCTCTTACCCCAGGCCTCCTACAGCTAAGCCCAGACGAGGCACCAGAGACTTCCTTGAGGATGTCTCTTTTCTCTTCAACCACAGCCTGCCTGTCATTTTCTCTGTAACCTGTGGCCATCTCCCTGGTCCCACTGCTGTCTGGACCACCCACCATCAGGGTCCTAACACTTTCCCCAGGGCCACCATCAATAGCTCCTCTCCCGTGAATGTGGCCATGCCCAGGAGGCACTCGGAGCAGCAACATCCTGCCTTACTTGACCCCTGCCCACCACCAAGCCCCTGTGGACCCTTCTTCAATCCCACTTCAGTTGAGTTGAGGAAGAAGTTCCCCAATGTGCTATGCATTGCCATGGAAGCATGAAGAGCCTGGATGTCCCCTGGCTGTAACTTTCCACCCAGAATGGTTATCTACAGCCCCGGTGGGAGGGAGCTGGGCACATAGAAAGCTCTATGCTCTCAGGCCCCACCAGTGGAGCTCCCTCCCACCTAGACCAGCCTCTCTAGCCCCCACCTCCAATTTCTCAGCAGAGCCCCCCCCCCGACCCCCCCCACCCTCCACCCCCCCCACCCCACCCCCCACCCCACCCCCCGCTACCACTCTCACTTGGTTTGAGGAGCTGTTCCAAGGGCCTGGGCGGGCGATGATGAATGTGAAAAGTATTACCGTGCAGCACCGGGGCTCAATGGAGCTGTTTAAAAATGCATTCTGCCATGTAAATTTCTGCTCCATCAATCCTTATGACATGTCACACGTTGCTATTGTTTCCTGAACAAATTGTGCCTGGTGCCCTTCTCTGCAGATCTGTGCAGGAGAGCAGAACTGCACTCGACGCCTGCTAAGTTGCTGGGACCCGGGGCTGCCTGCAAGGTAGCCTGGCAGCTGGGCCTGCCGTGCTTCCTGAAGCCCCGGCACACACGTGTGGGGGAAGCTGGATATGCATGCGTGACCGGAGTGCAGGTGTTGGGTGAGGAGCGACCGCGCATGTGCCCATAGGCCTGCTGGGAGAGATGTCCAGGTGCCTGGGAGAGGTGGGGAGGGGACCACAGAGGCTGGTGGGGAGCCCCTGAGACTGAAGAGGCGTGTGTATGTATGATCTGTACGTCTCTGTGTTCGTAACTTGGGAGCTCTCTGCCTGCCTGAACCAGACAGAAAAAGAAATTTCTGGAAGTATATACAAGGGAAAGACAGGATACTGGGAATTGGGCCTGTTTGAGACCCAGGAGAGAGAGAGAGAGAGAGAGAGAGAGAGAGAGAGAGAGAGAGAGAGAGAGAGAGAGAGAGAGAGAGAGAGAGATGGTGTGTGTATAAAGACTTAGGGAGACGCAGGAAGGGAAAAAGCATAGGTATAGTGAGGTACAGCTTTTAGTCTCCCAAAACGGTTTGAGGGGTTGGCTTGGGGACAGATGAGAGGTCTGTCCCAACAGGAAAAGAGTCAGATAGCCAAGTATGGCATCCAGGAAAGGTGGGGCTATGTTTGGAAGGACACCCAGAGAAAGCCCATCTAGGGCGATGTGATCAGGTGGGAGTCGGTGGGCTTTAAGGCTCAGCAATAGCAGATGATATCAAGGCCAAGTTAAGGGCCCACGGGGAGGTACACGGAGAGCTGTGTAGGGGTGTGCGAGGAGAGAGTGTTGGCAGGGCAGGTATCCTGGACTAGGTAGGATACTTGCTGCAGAGCAGACTAGAGGAAGGGAGTGAGAAAGGTTCATCACGAAGACTAGGTGGGTAAGAAGACACTTTCAGGGAACGCATGGGAGGCCCTGCTCCCAGTTGGCACAGGAAGCCCCTAGGAATCCCTCCAGGATGCTGGGCTTGACGTGAGTGCTGGACCCACAGACCGAGAGAGACCTGGACGTGGAGGACTGGGTAGGTCAGAGGTACCTGTTTTCACTAGGATGCCCGAACCCCCAGCAGAGATGTCAGGATAAGGACCATACAATGGCCCCTCCCTTCAGGTCTGGCCTAAGACACTCACACAGACAAAGCTCAAGCTCGGGCAGAGCTGGGGACCTTCTTTGGGGGTCAGTGGAAGGCACCTCTTGAGGGGTTCCAGGGCCCTAGCTGAGGGGATGCATCTTGGAAGAGCCAAGGCCATGCTCACTGAGCTGCCCACTTCTGTCAAGGCTGGAGGGACACACAAGCAGGGGCGGAGCCGCTGAGACGGGAGGAGAACCCTGCCTGGAGGGGCCACCTGGCTCCTTTAGACCCGGAGCACCCAGACCCCCTCCCCCTGTTTGCAGGAAGTGCAGGAAGGCACACGGTTAGAAGCTCAGTCTACAGCTGTCTGGTTCATATCCCTGCACTATGGCTGTGTGACCTTGGGCAAGCTAATTGACCTCACAGAGCCCTGGGTCCCTCCTTTCTCTGTAGAATGGGGGTCCCACAGAGCTATTTGGAAGATGGGATGAAAGCATAGAAAATATGTGTGAAATTTGTGGCCTTTAGTGAAATGCCCATGGGGGCGGGCATGAAGGCAAGGTGTACCGCCCCTCCCACGGATGTACTGAACAGAGACTGGCATTTCTGACCAATGTGGGGGGACCGTCCCCCTCTCTCCAGGCTCCCCCACTCACCTTGTCTTAACCTTTGGAATTTTCTCCCCATGTGTATTTATTTCTTTTCCTTTGCGTCCACAGCGGAAAATTACACTTGTGCTGGCATTGTCCATCACGAAAATAAGCACCATGGGCACAGTCACGAAGTCAGATGCTGAATGTGTTCTGCCAGGAAAGCAGTGCAGGGCAAGGTTGAGGAGATGCCTCAGAAACCAGGCACCCTGGCACCCCAGCCTGGCATGACTCCATCCCCATAGGGGAGGCATGTGGGACAGGTGCTGACCATAGGGGCAGGTGCTAAAGCCAGGGCAGGTGCTGACCACAAGGTGCCAACCATGGAGGCAGAAACAGATGCTTGGCACTGACCGTGGAGACAGCTGTGACCCACTCTAATTCCCCATAGTCTATAGAAAGCCCGTGGGGAGGCAAAGGTGTTCTGAGTCCCCAGGCCTGGTACCCTGCTATACACAGCCAGTAGCTGTCCTGCAGACACCAGGCACCTTACCCCGGAGCCTTCTGTGATTCAGTTCAGCCTCTCCAAGCCTCTCCCCGACCTAGAGCTCATTCTCTGCCATATCTTCTCGTGGCTCTAGACACTGTGTTCCATAGTCTGGCTAGTTCTTCCTCAACCTCTAACTCCCTGTCCTGAGTGTAAGTCGCCTTTCAAAGAGGACTTGACACTTTGATTCCTGGTACAGCATCTGGCACATTGGAAAAGCTAGAAAGAATTTACTGAGTAGTGAGGGAAAGAGGGCAGGTGCTCTCAGAAAGCCTCGAGGTAGGCCAGCCCTCCTCCATCTGTCCATCATACCCGCTGTGCTCTGCCTGTGGTCCCCCCAAAGAGTCATCCATCTCCAGGCTGTGACCAGTTGGCCTTTAGAAGTGGTCTGACTCTGAGGTGCTTCATGAACCCCAGGTTGCCCCTAACCAATCCACATAGCTCCTCACTAGCCACAGGAACATCTGCTCATAGAGCAGAAGTCCAACTAGCTAGCCCTTTGGCTAGAAATGGGATTTCACTCCACTGGCAAAGACTGAACCCAGATCTGTGATTCTTCACCAGGAGGAATGTGGGGGCCACATGAGTGGTTTTCAGGACCCCAGAATGTGCCATGCATTCCAAGAGAAATATGACCAAGGACTCTTGGCTGTGACCAGCGAACGTTCAGAGAGCCCTCCAAGAGAAGGGGCATTTGGGGTGGGTTCTGATGGGTAGGTTAGAGTCTTAGATGAAGGGATGGAGTGGGGTACCATGAGGAGAGTTCAGGGTGCATCAGAGAAGACGTGGTTACAGGAACAAGGGCCAGGTGGGCTGTGGCTAGTCTAGACATCAGGATATCAGTCTGGATTAGTTCATCAGTAACTAGGAGCCACTGAAGGGTTTTAGCCGAGGACAGTCATTTTTTTTTTTAAAGATATTTAATTTATTGGTATTTGTGTGTGTGTGTGTGTGTGTGTGTGTGTGTGTGTGTGTGTGTGTGTGTGTGTTATGTATATGTATACAGGTGCCAACAGAGGTTAGAAAAAATGGCATCAGACTCCCTGGAACTAGGGTTATAGGCCATTAGGGGCTGCCTGATGGGGGTGCTGGGAACCAAATTCGGGTCCTCTAGAAGGGCTTGTGTTGTGCATAGAATTCAAAGTCTTTTTTTTTTTTTTTTTTTTTTGTTTTTGTTTTTGTTTTTCGAGACAGGGTTTCTCTGTGTAGCTTTGCGCCTCTCCTGGAACTCACTTGGTAGCCCAGGCTGGCCTCGAACTCACAGAGATCCGCCTGGCTCTGCCTCCCGAGTGCTGGAATTAAAGGCGTGCGCCACCACCGCCCGGCCAAAGTCTTTTACTATCAAGTGAAGGCATACACTTCTGCTCCATCAATGCACAGGGCAGTGGGCAGCGAATTGCCAATGGAGCCATGCTGATTGCCCAGCAGCAAGCTTCAAGAAGCACTTGCTTGTGCTCTTAACTGCAGAGACGTCTCTCTGGTGCCTGTGGAGAACAGTCATTTGGCCATCAGGTTTTATACCTTGCCCCGAAAGCCCTTCAAGAACCTTGACCACTGGTAAAATGCACGAATAGGTGTGTGAGCATCCACCCAGCACCCAGGGAAGACAAGATGGGGTGGCCTCAACCCAAGTGCCAGAATCAGGTACTGGAGACTAGTTGAGGTGTTCACCTAGAGACCAGGGTTGCCTGGGTAGCCAGGTACAATCTGAGACACCTGTGTAGCCAACTGTGTCCCTTCCCCACCATCCCTGGAGCCACCTGCCTGACCCAGAGACCCCCAGGAGTCTCCTGCAGGACATCCATGTACTCATTTCTGGACTGTGGCAGAGAAGGGATGCTTGTATCTACAGGGGATTATATTCTCCATCCACAGGCCTTTGGCCGTGTCCTGATGGAAGCCATGGCCGGTCTGTCACTTGCTATGGCCATGATCTTCAGGGAGCTGCTGTGAGCAAGTCTGGGGAAGAAGAGAGCTTTGCTGGGTGATCGAGCAGACAAAGCTGGGCAGGATGGAGGCAGGCCAGCAGCTGCCTGACTACATCAGGTGGCAGGTGGGCAGTTAGGGTGCTGGATGTCCACCTCTGAGGGTAGCACTCAGGGGTCCTGTGTCCCTCAAGGGATCGGATGGGTTGAAACAGGGACATGAAGACAGGTACCTAAGCATCATGGGACTTATGTTTCACCGTTGGTAAAAGTTGCTTTTCTACAGCAGAGACCAAAATGCCTGACAGGACAAGTTAAGGGAGGGAAGATCTACTTTGGCTCGTGGCTTTAGAGAGTCCAACCCATGGTCATTTGATCATTTGGTCTCATGCCCTTGGACAGAACATCCTGGTGGTAGGGGCGTGTGATGGATGCGGTCCTCAGAACTTGAAGGACGCACACAAGGAAATGACAGGAAAGGGTCAGGACCCCCCCCCCCCAGTGACCTGCTTCCTCCCTCTGGGCTGCACCTCCCAAAGTTTCTCCAACCTCCAAAATCACATCCCCAGCTGGAGAGCAAGCCTTCAATGCATGAGCATGTAGGGACCTTTCATACTGAAACCATAATGGGGGTAGGTTATAAGCACCCACCTGGTAGGGATGTGGTCACAAATAGAGACTTATGGGGCTGGAAGGGTGGCTCAGCTGACTGCCCAAACATAGGGATCTGAGTGCGACCCCCAAAACCCCTATGAAGAGCTGAGTGTGGCGGCACCTGCTTGTAATCCCAGTGACAGGCAGTGACAGGATCCCTGAGGCTCACCGGCCAGCCACCCTCACCTGATCAGTGAGCCCCAGGTCCCAGTGAGAGACCCTTCTCAAGCAAGGTGGATGGCTCCTGAGGAAGAATACCTGAGATTGACTTCTGGGCTCTACACGCACAGACATGCGTGTGCACATATTCCAAGAACACATATACACACATATGAACATACACATGAGTACACATACACAAACAGACACATATACATACAGACATGCATGTGTACATACTCCACAAACACACACATGTACACATACACAAAAACACATATATCCAGATAGACACACAGATATGCATGAGCTCATAATTCACAAACACACTCACATACACATACATATACACAAATACATACATACATATTCACACATAAACATGCATGTACACATTCTACAAATATACACACATACTCCCCCACACAAACATATATATGTATACATACACACAGACACTTACATATGTGTACACATTCATACACATAACACACATACCCCATATACATGCATACATATACACACACAAACACATCTATACATATATACATACCTATGTACACACATATATACATATATATACACACACACATAGACACTCACAGACACACACAGGTTCATTTATTATTCTACACAATGCAGATAGGCACAGATGTCCCTATAGACAGATACACAAGTACCTCTACCGACCCCAGCTAGACTTCAAGCACATCTGTCAGCTTGCCCTCACCCTGCATCAAGTGAGCCCAGGCTAAAAGGGCTGCAGGTTAAAGTGTTAACTAGGGCTTCAAGGAGAGCAGGAGCAGGTAAGACAGGCCAGAGAAGGGCCCTAAGCCTGGCACAGAGCAGTACAGCCTACGCTGTCCTTGGTGTTGTCTGTGGTCCAGCCTGAACTGGAGGTGGCTGTGTAAGGTGGACGGGCTGGTAGACCCTCTGCTCCCCACCTCATAGGGCACAGAGTTCTTGACCTCACCCTGGCTTCAGGCAGTTGAGAAAGAAAGCCAGCCCACACCCTGGTGCTGGGCTGACATATTTCACACAATCATTAGATGGTGACACCAAAGGGCTCACAAATGTCCCCTCATCAGCTTTGGTGGCCTGAGCAGGCAGTGAGAGGACCCCAGGGACCAACCAGACTCTTTGGAAGCTATGCTGAGTCTGTCCACCCGGGGAAGGGAGGGTATGCCTTAGGGCAAGAGGCCAGTGTCTACATTAAGATGGTCTTACCTGATCCCCAGGGGCTCAACAGTGGACTCCCCTGGGCCTCAGCTGTTCTAGGCCCAAACTCCAGGGGAGCTCAGCAGTTCTTCCTGTCCCAACAGCTCATGTGAAATTCTGTAAGGCCCCCAGAAGAGTGAAGGGAAAGTCCCCAGACCTCCATGGGACTTTCTTTCAAGGCAGAAGTGAGTGTCTGATGGGTCACTTTGGCCCTTCTCTTCTCTGGGTGAATCCCCTCCCTCTGAGTGGCATTTAAATTCTTCTGTATTAGTCGGGGGAACAGAACCAATAGGATGAATATCTACGGAAGGGCAGTTTATTAGACTGGCTTACATGACAAGGTCGGGGTAGTCCAACAATGGCTGTTGTACATGGCGAAGCCAAGAACCCAGCGGCTGCTCGGTCTACAAGGCTGGGTGCCTCCGCAGTCCCACCTAGCACTGAAGGTCTAGAGGATCCCCGGAGAGCTGCTGGTGGTCTTCAGTCTACTTAGAAGCCTGCAGAGGCTGGGTTCTGATAGCAGTGAAGGAACCACCACCACCACCAACAACAACAACAACAACGATTAGCAGCGGCGTTAAAGTAGAGGAACTTGCCCGCAAGAGTGAAAGCAAACAGGCAAAGCTGAAGCATCCTCTTCCACCTCCTTTTGTGTGGGGGTACATACATAGCGTTCTGTCTTCCCACCTCAAATAACCCGCTCAAGAAAAATCCCCCACACGTGTGCCCGGCAGCTTGCTTTTTATTTGACTCCAGATCCAACCATGCAGACAAGTATGATTAGCCATCCTGCCTCCTTCCTTCCCTCTCTCCTCATGTTTCCCTCCCCACGTTCCTTCTCTTGTTAGATATTGCCCGTTCGTTCCTTGGCACCGGGAAACAACAGCCCTTGCTGTGTGGCCGGCACTGTGCCAGCCAGAGCCCAGCAGGTGGAGGCCCCACTCAGAATCGCCCGCTCTTTCCTCAAGCACAGGAGGATGCTGCTTGGTTCCACAGGTGCCATCTTGTGCCTCTACCCCACCCCGGCCTCCACCAAAGGACTCCGTGATGTGACATCAGTTTTTCCTCAGACATAGAAACAGTGCTGACATCTGGTGATACCCTGGATGCTGCATTGCCCCTGGGACTTAGGGATGAAGGGCATGAAGTTCTCCCAACCCTCCCTTCTCCTCCATCCCTGGAAGGAGAAAACAAAGGCCAACATTGCCTAGGGAGCTGTGGTTGCCTCTGCCCTGGAATACTCAGGCTCCTTTCCTTCTGGAACAATCCTCCTCTTGGGTTGGAGGAGGCCACTCAGAAGCCAGGGACATGGGATACAAAGTGAGTTTTGTTCTGTTTCAGACTGTGAACGTTGGGTAAACTATGGATCTTCGTGGTACCTCAGTTTCCCCGTCTGTCATTTGTGTTTGTTATAAGAATGGTACCTCTGTGTGGATGAGGTACTAAGTCTCTGGTAATGGCAGTTGTCATGAGGAGTGGCTCAGGCAGGGGAGGCACTCAGGGAACCAGTGTCTACTTCTGTATTTACCTAGCACAGACGCTGAGAAGCTTAACCCAGCTCTGAACCTGGCTGGGACCATGGTGGAGGATGGGGGTCTGTCTGCACACAGACGCTAGGACCATGGCTGTGGAGATACTGAGTAGGAACTGAGTGCAGAAGGCAGTGCCCTGAAAGCAGGCAGCCCAGAGCCCTCAGAAATGGCATCTTTATGAATAGCCACATTTTCTGGTTAACTAAGGTCTTAATTCTCTGGATATAAACATATTTTTCATTTCATTCATTTGGGATAGAAATATATTATTCATCTATCTGCCTTCCGGAACTGGATATACCGAGCACGCATTAGCTTCTCATGAAAATTCAGGTTTATTATAAAGAACGTAGAATTTAATAGATTTCATAGAATCTGGGAGCTTTTAAAAAAGAACCTCGGAAAATATTGAGCAGAGAGGCATTAAAGCGTATTTTTAGCTGCAGTCTCTATTCACATCCGATCTCAGAGAGAAGCCTGAGAATAAAGCCGATGTAAGTGAACCCCAAGGTCGGCCCAGCCAACTGGCACCTGGGGGCCAAGCCACAGCTAACCAGTTCCAAAGCATTAGCCTAGGAAGGAGCCAGCGTTCAGGCTGAGGGACAGTGCCCTATGTGCAGGGCCTGTTGAATATGCAGGACAGAAGAGAGAAAAGGCGAAGCAGGAAGGAATGCCCGGACGGCTTTCTTCAGCCGGTACTGTAGATTACAGCTGTGTCCAGGGTGAAACGGAAGCCAATAGCCCCAGCCACAAAGCCTTCTAGAAGGACTGCACTCTCCCGTCTGTGGACAGTGACCACCTCGCTAAAAAGCATGGGCTCTGGGCAATTTGGCTGGGCCACAGGAGGCATACAGAAGTGATACAGGTTGCCTGGGCCCTTTCCCGGCCCACCAGTCATGTCTCCTCTCTTACCACCGCAGGCGACGGACAATGACGTGGGCACCTTTGGGGAAGTCAACTACTTCTTCAGTGATGACCCTGACAGGTGAGTTCCTGCGCCCCGCCCCCCGCCCCCTTGGCAGCAGCCTCTGACGACTCACAAGAGTCCAGCAAACTGCCCTGTGCCCAGGGATGCTCCAAGAATCAGAACTCTAGAACAGTGGTTCTCAACCTTCCTAATGCTGCGACCATTTGATACAGCTCCTCATGTTATGGTGACCCCATCCATAAAATTATTTCATTGCTAATTCATAACTGTAAGTTTGATACTGTCATAAATTGTAGTGCAAATATCTGATATTTGACCCTCAAGGGGGTCGCGACCCACAGGTTGAGAACCACTGCTCTAGAGCCAGATTATTAGTCTGGCTCCAACTGGAATCAATTGACTAAGCCCCTAAACTCTCAGGTACAGGGTTTCTCTGGACATAGCTTTGGGAGTGGAGAAGCAGGCATCTATGAGGCCCAGAAGGTTTAACACCGCTACACCTGCCACCAGCAGCCACGGAGGACATTTGAGGCCTGACTGTGTGCACCAGGCTCTCTGTCAAACACTCACTATGCATCAGCCTGGCTCCTGGGTCATCCCTTATTACTGACAGGGAGTTCGGTTCTCGGCATTCTCGTCGATTCCATCCGACAGGAAATCCTAGCTCCGAGAGGCTGAGTTACTTACAAAAATTCACACAGCTGGTAGGTATCAGGGTACCTCTTGTACATGGCCTTTACCACCAGGACACAGGGCCTCTACCAGGAGAGTGACTCTTGGCATGCAGCAGCTCCAAGTTGGACCACATGTCTCTGTGCTGCCCTGAACATAATGGTAATGTAATCCTTGGCTAGCCCTGGCCTGCCTCTCCTCATCAGTTATCAGAGGCCAAGGGAAGGTCTGTCAGTCAAAGGCCTGGTTGAATTCACAGGGCAGGTTCACTGCTAAGAATGAGCAGCCTAGGGCTGGGGTGACATCTCAGTCAGGAACATGCTTACTATGCAAGTGTGAGGATCTGAGTTTGATCCCCCTGGAACCCATGGGAAAAAAAGCCAGGTTTGATGGGACATGTTTGTAACCCCAGGGGAGGGAGAGACAGGAGGATGCCCTGTGGGGTTTAAAGGCCAGACAGCCTGGCCAAATCAGTGAGCTCTGGGTCAGTGAGAGACCCTGTCTCAAAAAAACAAGGTAGAAGGCATGGCATCTGACAGCTAATATTGATCCCTGGCTTCCACACACATGTGCAAACAAGTACACCTGCACACACACTATCATACACACACACACACACACACACACACACACACACACACACACACACTGAATAGTCATATCCATTTGGAAGCCCAACTAGGTGAGGCAGTCTGGCTGTGAGCTTGCATTAACAGCCCAGACAGTCTGTGAATGATCAGGAAGAGACTGGTACCCTGTTAGGTATTGCTGGACACTGTGACAGAGGCCTCCACACTAGGTAGAGGCGCAGCAGTGACTGTATGCACAGGGCCATGTAGCTCTCATGGGCCCAGTGTTTACGGGGCCTGGTCATCTTGGCTCGCTCCTCTTCTCCCGTCTCTTGGCCCAGGGCTTTCCAAGGGACCTTCCAGGCTTGAATGCTGGCAGCTGCTGAACAGGCAGAGTGTACACATGATCCTGGCAGCTCACATGGGCTTGTAAAGGGTACATTTAGAGGGATAGTTGGAGGGTTGGTCTCACTGGTCCTCATGGTCCCCAGAACCCTTGTACCAGCCTCTTTCCCGAAGGCTTGGTCCCTCCAACAAAGACAGTATCAGCTCCAAGAGAGGATCCAGCACCCTTCTCCAACTATCAGATGGCAGAATTTGTATCCTCGGTTCTCTATTATCTAAACGTGGCCAGTGGGCAGAGCTCCTGCTCACAGAGAGGGGCCTGTCACCTCGTCCTTGACCCCTGCAGGAGCTCATCCACAGCTTCTTTAATCCTAGCGTCCTCTCCCTCTCCCTGCCTGACACAGGTTCTCACTGGACAAGGACACGGGGCTCATCGTGCTCATAGCTCGACTGGACTACGAACTTATCCAGCGTTTCACCTTGACTGTCATTGCCCGGGATGGAGGTGGCGAGGAGACCACAGGCCGGGTCCGGATCAACGTGCTGGATGTCAATGACAATGTGCCCACCTTCCAGAAGGATGCCTATGTGGGTGCTCTGAGGGAGAATGAACCATCTGTCACACAGCTGGTGCGGCTCAGGGTAAGGCCCAGGAGCCCTACACTTGTTATCTCCATCTCTGAGTTCTTGCGGGAGGTATCAGATCCCATCTACATGCCTGGAACTTCTCTGAGCATCACCTCCTGCCCCTCGGCACCCAGAGGGACACATTCAGAGTGTCTACCTCAACCCAGATATCGGGCCATTTAGCACAAAACATCCCCCATGTCCTTTATAAAGGAGGAGAGTGGGGTGGCAGTCCCAATGCAAGACTACCATCGGCGTGGTAAGATGGCTCCGTAGGAAAGGGCCTGCCATCAAACACGAGGACCTGAGTTCAGTCCTGAACTCCCCTGTAAAAGTGACTCACATCTGTAATCCCAGTGCTGAAGAGGGAAGACAGGAGGATCCATGTTAGCTAATTGGCAAGGTCCAATTTCAATGATGGGCAGTGGCGATGCACACCTTTAATCCCAGCACTCGGGAGGCAGAAGCAGGGGGATCTCTGTGAGTTTGAGGCTGCCTGGTCTACAGAGCAAATCTTAGGACAGCCAGGATTCTTACACAGAGAAACCTGTCTCAAAAAACAGAGAGGGGGGGGTCTCTCTCAAAAGATAAAGCAAAGAACAGTGAAGAAGACGCCTGATGTCAACCTCTGGCCTCCACACACACTCACACAGGTGCACACACATCTGTACCCGTGTGTACACACACACTTGGGAATGTACACACACATATGAAGTAGACACAGAAACCCCAAAAGGGGGAGCAAGGGAGAGATGGGCAGGGAAGACATAGCCTGTGGGGGGAGAGCAGGGCCCACCTGAAATGGAGGCTCCGTTCTTCATAAGTTCCCTGCAGCAAGTCCCTAGTGCACAGCAGTGATCACTAGCCAGAGACTTCACATCCCCTCCCCTCTTCCCCAGCCTCACATCTGGAGTGACAGGACCCAGGGTCTTTCCTTGGAGCTTGTTTCTGAAACGAACCGCGGTGAAGGCAAGGGTGAAGAGTGGGCATGGGGTCCACAGGAGGTGGGACCGAGAGCCACCTAGCCTGGCATGGTTCCCCCAAAGACCCTGCCCTTCCCTTTGGCTCGGCCCTAGGTACAGCCAGCATGGTGGAAAGCTCTGGGGGCTCTCTCAAGTCAGAGACACTCAAAAAGAGGCTCCTCCCACTCAAAGGAGGAAGGATCCTTGGTCACTTTCTGAATGTCTGCTTCCCTTCCTGCTTACATGCAACATGCATTTAACAGGAACCTACTATTACTTGAGAACCCGCTGCACTCAAGAGCCATAGGGCCCTGCGCACATCAGGCTGATGGACTAATTGCAAGCAGCAATTATAAGAAATTACAGTGGGCATGAGAGCGCCAGCAGAATACCCAAGGGCCCGCCCCTGTCCTGATCTGTTTTCTCTTGCTGGAGTACAATTGCCGAGGCTGCATACTTTATAATGAAAACAAAGTGCTGTGTGTGTCCATCAGTTTGACCTCTGATAGGGCCCCTTGGCTGCCTCACAGTGTTGCAGACAGCATCATGGGTAGACCAGGCAAGAAAGCTCACACAGCTCGATAGGAAGCAAGACAGATTGAGGGTCAGGCATGCCTTTTTCTATAGTAACATGATCTTGATCAGAGTCCCTCCAAAGTTGCATTAATCCGTGCTGGTGGCATAACCGTCTCCCACGAGGCCCCACCCCTTATAAGTCCCACTACTTCTTAATACTACCCCCCTGAGGACCAAGTCATCGATGTATGGACCCTTGGGGACAAACTGAATAGCAGTCATAGCAGCCTTATCTCTGGGGTATAGTGCATCTATGACCTGATGTGTTGGAGCTGGGACAGAGAATGTGGGACACTTGACATGCCAGGCATCCTCTGGGGAGCCCAGTCCCACTTTCTAGCCCAGCTCTGTGCCCACAAGTAGAGGGAACAGAGTTTTGCCGGGAGCCAGAGAGTGGGTTCCTTTTGAGGAATAAGAAGGTCCCTGAGGTCCTGGGCCAGGAGGTGACCTGAGCTACACCATGCAAAGAAAAACTGAGGGGGGATAGGCTCCCTCTCCACTGCTCTCTCCTGGCCCCAGGTCTTTGGTGAGCTCACCAGGCCCTGTCTGCCCCAATCTTTTCAGGCAACAGATGAAGACTCCCCTCCCAACAACCAGATCACCTACAGCATCGTCAATGCATCCGCCTTCGGCAGCTACTTCGACATCAGCGTGTATGAAGGCTATGGAGGTGCGAGCCGGACAGGGCGGAAGGCCCAGCTGGGAAGAGGGGTGGTGGGCCCCTTGCAGTCATGGCCCCCTCCAGAGGCAGGGACACCCCCCCATCTCCCATACACCCTGCACTTTTCTGGGGGCTGCTGGGCCTCTGTGGCTGGAGTAGGGTGTGGCCAGAGGTTATATCTCCCCAAGGCCAAGAGCTGTCTCACACCAGCCAGACCTTTCTCTGCATCTTAGGCCCATGCGCCAAGCATGCAGGTACAGCTAGAAGCCGGAGGGGACTAGAGTCCATGGAGGAGGCAGGTTGGACGAGCCTCACTGTCCTTTGGGCAGGTCTGTGTGGCTACCTCCTGGTCTTTTCTCACTGAGGAAATAGTCTTCACCTACAGAGAGAAATGGGAGATGGTGGGGGAACTCTTTCCCGGAAGCCAAGTTCTGTGGAGTCCAGGGGAATGATGGCCAAGTTGCCTTTGTTACCACAATAGTGACCAGTCGGTATGCTCAGCACAGAGCCGAGCACTGGCAGTCACTAGACCAAGGGAGGCCCAGGAGGCTTGCCATGCTGCCTGTACCTGAGGGAAACTCCGCCATTGGGCAGCTGAACTCTGCTTACTAAGGTCCTTGTTCCTGCTGTTCCAGTGATCAGTGTGAGCCGCCCACTGGATTACGAACAGATACCCAATGGACTTATATACCTAACAGTCATGGCCAAGGATGCTGGCAACCCCCCTCTCTACAGCACCGTTCCTGTCACCATTGAGGTGTTTGTAAGTGTCCAGGGCACTGGCCTTGCTTTGCCAGGGGGGTGGGGGGTGGAGGGTAGGGGGTGGGTGGTGGTGGTGGTGAATGCTTCTTGGCATGTCGGAGGCCTCCCTTCTGCCTAGTGGGGAAGGGCTGTGTCCCCACAGCTGACACTGTCCTAAGCCCTGCTCCCAGCACCCTGTCCCATTGCTTCAGCTGCCAAGCCACCAGCCTGCATGGCCAGAGAGACCCAGAGCCCTGGAGCTCAGTAAGAGATGAACAGCCCTGCTTTGGCTCCGTGTGAAGCCTTGTGATACCCTCTGGAAAGCAAGGCTGGGGGGGGGGGCCCAAAGACGGAGATGGTGGAGGACCCCTTCCTCCGGAGCAGCATTCCACGGAGTCCAAAGGAATGATGGGAAGGTCGCTGTTCCTCTTCCCTGTCCCTCTTTGTCCCTCTCTTCCCTTTTTTTTCCCTCTCTCTCTGGTCCTCTGAACATAGAAAGGGGCCTGAACGCAACCTGCCGCCTGTCTGACATGAATATCAAACACACCTTAGTGCTTTCCTGTCTGAAATTATCAGTGCCCGAATCCATCTCCACACTGGCTCATTTGCCAAGTGCCGCTCCCCCAGCCACGCCGGGGACACAGAGCGTGGCCTGACAGCAGGGCCCACAGGTCTTTCCCTCCTGGGACCCCCCCACACACACACCTGAGCATGCACTGGCATGCCCCCTCCCTGTTTGCGACAGAGGGTGAATGAATGTCGGTGGGAGTTAGCGCATTCCGCATTCCGGGCTCTGGAGAATTCAATCAGCCTGTCAGCTGGGACACACTCGGGGAGTGGAACACAAGCTCGGGGAAGTCCCCAGAGCAGGCTTGCAGCTGGCCTCCCTGTCACAGCCAGCTCCAGGCGGCTTCTGGGGCAGCCCCCACACCTGGCCTTTAATCAGCCTGAGGCTGGGACCGGCTTTGTAGCAGACAAGTCTTAGTCAGGACAGGAGACTCAACTTCCTGGCTGACTAGGGTAGAGTTGAGGTGAGGAGATGTCTAGGTGGTGCCTGAGAAAGCTCCCAGGGGGCATGTGGGAGCAGGACACTGGGGTGGCAGGGAAGGGAGGCTATGTAGAGATAGGGACAGCTCAGGGACATTCAGAGAGTCAGGG
Source organism: Peromyscus eremicus (assembly GCF_949786415.1). Classification (NCBI taxonomy): domain Eukaryota; kingdom Metazoa; phylum Chordata; class Mammalia; order Rodentia; family Cricetidae; genus Peromyscus; species Peromyscus eremicus. The sequence goes on from NC_081432.1 coordinate 25,279,780, forward strand.
CTTTGCTTCAGAGAATGGTGAAGGAAAAGAAGAGGAGACTTCCGGGAGTCCTATAACACTGGCTTATCATGAACCCACAACCTCCTGCCTTAACCCACCAGGGCAGCACCAAAGAGCCAGAATGTACCCCAGTAGTGATGACCCTGTCTAGTGCTCATCACATGACCTGACACTGACCATGCCTCCCAGCCTGGCCTTGGTTTCCCCATCTTGATCACTAAGCCTGCCCTAACCAGAGCCAGACATTGACCCTTGACCCACCCAGGCTTCCCTCCCACCCACCACCCCCTGCTATGCATTCTCTCTGCATTTGAGGCACATGAAGCCTGGGGAGTTGGAAAGGAGTGACAGATGGGGGGGACCACACCCCCAAGTGACATGGGGCCGAGTGATACTGGGGCCACACTCCCCAAGTGGAATGATGGAGGAGCGCATCTCTCCCTGGGGTCTTCCTGGGGGCATGTGGCTTAGAACCTGCCTCCACTACCCACTAACTGTGTGTTCTGGGCTTCTCACCACTCAGTGTTCCCATCTGCAGATGAGGACAATCATGGTGCCTGTGTCCGTGTTACTATGGGACGGCCATGAGACCACACAGGCAGTCCCTGGTGTGTTACCCATCACCACAGATGACAGGACAGACAATTGTGTGTGCCAACAACAGCATGCCCAGCCTACAGCATGCCCAGCCTGCCCTTGTGCAGATGAGAGCCCTGGAGTGTAGGGGGATGCTGAACAGGACCCTCTAGGCTTTGGGACAGGGATCTAGGAGGGCTAAGAGTGTGTGTGTTGGCAGGGGGGCGTGTTCCAGTTTCATTCTGTTGCTGTGAGAAAACTGAATAAAAGCAACCCTCCCTGGGGAGAAAAGGCTTTATTTGGCTTACACTTCCAGGTCACAGTCCATCACCAAGAGGAAGTCAGGGCAAGAACTTAAGCAGAAACCCTGAAGGAGCACAGCTTGTTAGCTTGTCCTTTGGCTCACTTAAGGGTCTGCTCAGCTCTTTCTTATATAGCCCAGACCCGCCTGCCTAGGGAATGGTGCCACCCACAGTGGGCTGGGCCATCTCCATATTAATCATGGATCAAGACAGTCCCTCAGACAGGGCCACAGGCCAGTCTCTTGACTGAGACTCCATCAGATGATTCTAGGCTGTGTCAAGTTGACATTTGACACTCACTAAGACAGAGGAGGTCAGAAAGGCAGGTTGAAGTGGTCCACTCTGGTCTAGGTAGGCGCCATAGGAAACTAAACCACACTGGGGCTCCACTATGGAGCCAGGGGCTTCCTGTGGCCCAGTCTCTTCTAGGCCTTTGACAAAGGAAGCTGAGGTCAGTGGAGAGAAGTGCCTCTGCTTCCTTATGCTTACCAGTGACAGAGCGGGAATTGAACCCGCACCTGAGAAACGTCTGACCTGACATTTTTCTCTCCATAGTCACAGGCTGGGAAGCCTAGGGCATCCTCACCCACATGGGACTGAGCCCAGTACTCTTCAGAGACCCTACCTCCACCCCATGAATAGGATTAACTGAGTCAGGAGTATCTTATCAAATAAAGTGTGCTTCTTATGGCTCATGCTTATAACCTGGAAAGCTGAGGCAGGAGGACAGTCATGAGTTCAAGATCAGCCTGGGCTACATAGTCAATTCCAGGCTAGCCTGGGCTACAGATTAATACCCTCAATAAACCAAAATAAAGTAACTGACATGTAGTTCTCACCTAGTGGCCCTGATGAAGGCCAAGACTCTTATCAACCCCTGCTGGGGTCACCTATGGACTATTGCTGCTTCCTGTTAAGGGACCACACTAGTCATAATCAGGCTATGATCTGCCTTGGGAACATTGAAACTCAGACTCTGCTCTCTGTGGCTCATTAAAGACAGAGACCTGACATGGCCTCTGTTCTTCTTGTCTCAGCCCCTCCAGGGGACCAGAGCAAACAGGAAGTGGAAGGCCAAGGATTGGGCTAGCCTTTTCCCATGCAAATGAAAGGTTGGGTAACAGCCTTTTGGGGGCGCCCTGATCCCAGGCAGAAGACACTCCATGTTGGGGGTGAGGGCAAGCTCCACCACTCTCTGTTAGGCAAGCTAGTGAGCCCCAGCAGAGCAGAAGACCCCCCCATTTTCACATCCCCCCTGGTGCTGTCAGCGGAGCCCTCAGGGGTCTGCACTTCCCTTGAGTCTACCCCATCTGGCAGCGGGAGCAGCCGGCAACAAAGACAGGTGCCACCGTGGCTCTGAGAGAGCCGGCCGGCTCCCAAGCAGGGCGTTTGGACAGCATAGTCACTCAGTTTCTAAGGACCACACTTGAAAAGGTCACCGCCTTCGGGTTGATTTTGCACGTGGGTGATTTTTAAGTGGCTGTCACTCTGCTAAGCCTGCCTCCTCCCTTGGCCGAAAGGATTTTCTCTTGCCTGAAAATAAAAAAAAAAAAATAACAGCAACAGCTTTCATTGAATAATTGGTAGAGGGCTTCCCACGCAGGCTGGCGTGGGGAGAGGTGATGGAACACCTTCAGGCTTGGGCAAGGAGGAGCAGGTGAGGAGCCAGGTGATCCCTTTTCACCCACTGCTTGTTGGTTTTTAATAAAGAAGTCAAACTCGGTTTGTAGATTTCCCATTAGGGGACAATAAGCTTTTATAGAGGGAACCACTGAATTAGAACTAATAGCGAGTGCAGCGCCGGAATCCGGGGAAATATCACCGCTAATAAGTTTCTGCCTCGTGCTCTGTCGCTGGCATTCTCGGCATCGCTTCATGCAGCCAGGCAGAAGTCTCAATGTATGTGTGTACCCAAAGCACTTGAGGCCACCACGGCAGGAGCCTGGGTGAGACCCAAGTGGCCTGTGGGGACCTTGGATGACAGGAGAGCCCCAAGGCTCCCAGTTTCTTGGGAAGAGAATGAACCTGTGCACAGGCTAGAGTAGGGGACAGATTTGGGAAGACATAGAGCAATTAATTCTGGGAACTCGCCATGCAGCAGGTTGGGGTTGTCTATAGTCCCAAGGAGAGGAGAGCCAGGGGAGCCTCGGCTCATCTCTCCCCTGCTTGCTCATGCAGAAGAAACTATAGCAAAAGAATTCAGCAAAGGCAGACGCTGTCCCCAGGAAGAGCCCGCAGTTCCCTGGGCTCTGAGGACCTAGTAGTGGGACCCATTGTGACATGGGGGGATGAGAGGGGCACTCAGCCAACTCCTGAGCTTCTTACTGCTCTATTGAGCTGAGGTGGGAAGCATGGAGCCAAGGGAGCCAGAGAGTCTTCAGTGAAGAGGGCAACTGGGAGGAATTCTCAGTGAGCGATTGCCGAGGTAGTCGACTATGGTTAGAGTCTCAAAGGCAGGAAGGCTCGCTCCTCTGATTGAAGAGTTTAGGAGAGCTTGTGGAGAAGCTGTGGGCTGCACCGGGCTCTGGTTCCCACAACGCAGGCCTCATCCCTACCTGGTTCAGCCTCTCAGGCAGGCTTCCCACTCCCATCCCTAGCTGCTACAGGCTGAGCCAGAGGAAGGAATGCTCTAGAACTGGCAGGTACCAGGCTGCAGGCCAGGTTGGTTCAGAGGATGAGAAGCTGATATTCATGTGTGATCGGGGTATCTGTCCAGCCCCATTTACAGCCAGTCCAGGGCTGGAGCCTAGACTCTGGGAGTAGCCTAAACACCGCCTGCCTGCCCCTGCACGCTTCAGAATCTTTTTGTATAGACGTGCCTTTCTCTTTCACTTTTTTAATTTTTTTTTTATGTGAATGGATGTTTTGCCTGCATGAATGTCTATGTACCAGATGTATGTCTAGTGCCCACAGAGGCCAGAAAAAGGCACCAGCTTCCAGGGAACCAAAGTTACAGGTAGTTGTAGTCCTGGGAATTGAGCCTGGGTCCTCTGGAAGAACAGCCAGTGTTCTTAACCGCTGTACCATCTCCCAGCTCTCTCTCCCTTCATTTTCGTAGAGCTTCTAGAACCTTTCTCTGTTGTCTTGACTCAGCTGGGAGGGAAGGTCAAGTGGACACTGATTGGGAGCAGAAGAAGTAAGGGACTAGGCTTCTGGAGTAAGCTTGGAGTACAGCTGGAAGGCGGGAGACTGGGAACCGTAGGCGAGCTGATTGCTCTTATTTAGTGTCTATTTCTGGATCTCATACTATTCCTTCCCAACCCTTGCACATTTCTCCATTGACTGTCCTACCTCCTTCAACATGACCTGCCAAAGGGACTCCTGGCCTTCATAATACCCTAACCACTGGTGCTACCTAGAGGCCAGAGGCCCTCAGGGCCAGCCAGCCCAGACTGCCCCTTGGTTCCCGCTGTGGATAGTTGGCCAAGTGCCTCCGAGACACCCGGATCTGTGTGCTTCCCTTCCAGGATGAGAACGACAACCCTCCCACCTTCAGCAAGCCTGCCTACTTCGTTTCCGTGGTGGAGAACATCATGGCAGGTACAGCTGGGGCCAGGGCGGGGGCAGAGAGTACATATGCGGGCCGCTGCAGCCCTGGTCCATGCATTTGGGAGGCCTACAGCCTTGTCAACTACCCAGGCATCCATGACAAGTCAGGGGTGACTGTGGGGGCATCTGGTTATTGCCACTGTGTGCAGAGCCTCCATTGGATACCAGGAGCCAGTGCCGTGGGAAGAGAATAATAGATGATTAATTATGCAATCTTGACTAAAGACTCTGGAGTGTGGTGAGTTCCGAGACTTGGTACCACGAGGCAGGTCCCAGGAGCCATGGTTTTTTTTTTTGGTGGGGTGGCTTTGAAGGGTGGTCTTGAAGTATATTCCTGTATAAGCCTGAGAGTGGAAGGCCCAACTTGAGCCAGTACCACAAGGTCCACATGTGGGTTCCTGTCCTCGGGGCAGGCTGACAGCCTCACCTCCAGATGTGCTCTCCTCGGGGGACATGCAGACTGCAAAGATTTCTGAGCACCAGTGTAGAGGAGGAGACAGTGAGTATCCAGGACAGCTGGACTTAGAGACAGTTGAAATCAATATACCTAGAGCCAGGAAGCACCTTTCCTTGTATCAGGATCTAAGCAGAGGCTCCAGGTACCTCTCCAGTGTCTGAAGATGAGTGAGTTGGGTGCCAGGCTATGCCTACCCCACATTCCTATATCCAGCATCCCCTAAAGATTATCCCTGCCAAAGGCCCTCAGTGCTCCCTAGCATCCCTGGGCATTCTGCAAAGACAAGGTCTTTGAATATGACACCTAACACTCTTCCTAACTCCATGTCCCTGGAACCAAAGAGCATACCTAGAAGGGGCCTGCCTGATCCATGCTCTTCTTGGAGACTGTTTGCTAGTCCTTCTAGCTGCCACCAATACCTGGCACCTGTATACTTCCTGCAAGGGAGCCTTCCCAGAAGCCCCACGGGTGACCCCTGTTGCAGAGGAAGTGGCTGAGGGACTCATCTGGGGGCCACAGGACTTTTAGCCAACCTCTGACTGCTCCCAAGAGCAGGAGGGTGCTGTAGCCCAAAGCCTGGGTGAGCATGCCCTTAGGACAAGTCACTTGTGGGGTCTGGCCAAGGCCTCAGGGATAGCCATCCCCTCCCTAAACCCAGGATCCCACGTAGATGGAAAGGAAGTGAAAGGCAAAGGCCTTCACTGGACATTAACGAGAAAATAAAGTCCTGTATAAATTCTGCTATGAATAAGATAAAACAGGACCAAAATTGGATGTAGTAAATGTAGAATAATTAAATTGGGTGCTTTGTTTCTTTGGGAGCTGGTAGATCTGGGCGATTTTGATCCACAGGACAGCCAGGCAAGGTCAGGAAGCAGTTTGAGCTGCTGGAGGCTGGACCAGGTGTCTGGGGGAGGAAAGGACCATATCCCAGGCCTAGTCTCACTACTGTGGAGACCTGAGTCCACTCAGCCCTGGGGCACCCCATCTATCATGCTCTCTAATTCCTTAAGGCTTGGCCACTAGAGGGTCCAGGATCTGACTCCAGGGACTGGGGGTCAGAAGAGCAACCTTCTACCTCATTGTCTTCCTAAAGGAGCCACAGTGCTGTTCCTAAATGCTACGGACCTGGACCGCTCGCGGGAATATGGGCAGGAATCCATCATCTACTCATTGGAGGGGTCCTCACAGTTCCGCATCAATGCCCGCTCTGGTGAGCCCCCAGACCTGCTGCTCTGTGCCTCCTGGGCCAGTCAGGGACTGTATGTCTTCTCCCATGCTGTTAAGAGCAAACTGGCTTTGATTTTACCTCTGAAATATTCACTTACCTGAAGTGATCCCACCACAAACATGTCCACCAAACCTTGCCTTGCAAGGGTAAAGAGTGTTTAAAACTGTTTATTTTCTGAATAGCTGACATACACCACTCTTCAGGGGCATGTGCTACCCCCAAGTATCCTTTCTATTGGCTACTCACTTGGGTTTTAAATCTAGGTTCCTCTTCATACACTCCAATGTTGTCTTTGAACTGTTGTGTGTACTAGATGGTGAGTGTAATGAACACATCTAAAATCAGCCTGTAGGAAGGACAGAACAAAATCACTACCATTTTTTCTTTTGTATATTCACCTGGGGGTCGGGCATCTGTAGCTCCTTGTTTATCCTGTGTAACTCTTTCTAAGATACTTTGTACGGCTCTCTCTAACTTTCTCTTCTCCTTGAAGCTGCTGGGGGGGACTAGGTAAAAAAGTACAAGACTCCAGGCTGTTCAGCCATGCCCAGGAAGAACTTTGGGGCCCCTCATGCTCATTTGGAAGGTACTGAACTCAGTGCTAGAATGTAGGAAGAATAAAGTGTGGTCCTCTTGGGGTCCAGGTCAGCTGCATGGGTATGCAAATCACTTGCTTCTAGGGGCCCATTTCTGTAAGTTTAAGGGAACTCTGGATGCCAAAAGGTTTATCCCAGACTCCCAGTGACTTGGAACAGTAGGAACACACAGCAGTATGGGTAGATGTTCAGTGAATGGCCTTTCATGTGACAGTTCTAAACCCAGGTCCCTTCCATGTTGTGGCTCCAAGTTCTCTGAAAAAGGAGAAAACATACAAGAGACATTATACACAGTGGATCTGACAGGCCAGGCCCTAAAGGAGATTCAGTCACCCTCACATACCTTGGCCACAGCAGGCAGGGGCTACTCACTGCTAGAAAGCTCGGGGAACAGAGTCCCTGCCTAGTGGTCACCACTCAGCAACAGGTTACCCTGAGCATGGGGCAAGAACTCCGTAGATCTTGCCATCCCTGCCACAGGTGGTCAGTGTCCAGCAGGACCTTCCTGTTGCCCATGACTCCTGGATCAAGGTTGTCCTTACAGCTCCTTTGTGCCCTTACTCTCAAAACTCTGGGAGCAGATGGCTGGTATTGCTATATACAAGGATGAGGACAGGAGACCCAGGGTCCCAGGAGTCTCTCCTTCCACCTTGGGCCTTCCTCCGGCACTTTGAGCATCATCCTTGGCAAGCCACATTTCTAGAAGCAACAGTCACACCTCAGAATTGCCCAGGGTCAGCTCCATGAATACCAATGACAGCAAAGTGTTGCTACACTTTAGGGAGAATGGCACAGGGTTTGCATATGACCCATATCCTCCGGCACCTTGCAGTCATCTCTCAATCACTAAGAACACCACATAGGATGTACATTCTTTGTAAAAAGCTAGCTGAAGGCTGGAGAGATGTCACCATGGTAAAACACTGGCTGCAAAATGTGAGAACATAAGTTCACACCCCCGGAACCCACATAAAGTCAGGTGCAGTAACGTGTGTCTGTAAGCTTAGCACTCCTGCTCTGAGACTGGAGGCAAAGACAGGAGAATGTAGCTTACAGACGAGCCAGCCTGGGCTACACAGCCGCAAACAAGAGACCTTGTCTCAAACAAGGTGGCAAGTCAGGTCTGACACCCAAAGTTGCTCTCTCTACAAGCTTGCCCGTGTACACTTGCGTGCGTGTGTGCGTACACACACACACACACACACACACACACACACACACACACACACACACACACATACACCTGTCCCAGAGCTAGAGCTTCAGTCAGTAGAGTGGTTGCCTAGGATACATGAAGCCATGGATTCCATTCCAGGTGTGGAGGTACAGGCCTGGAATCTAGCACTCAGCAGGTGGAGATGGGAATATCAGAAGTTCAAAGTCATGCTTAGCTCCATAGCAAGTTCCAGTCCACCGTGGCCACATGGGACCTCCATCTCACAAAACAAACAAGCAAGCTGACTGTGACACTATATTGTGCCAGGAATAATGACAAGAAAAAAACAGTCTCTACATTGCTCCATTTGGATGCAATTTTTAGAGTAGTTTTGATCCGAGGAGAGTTTAATCTGCGGATCTGGAACCTGCAGAGAGCATTTCAGCACCATGTATTAGTCAAGTGCCCAGCACTAGCTCATTTCCCTCCCAGCATCACACCCATTTCCCAGATGAAGAAACTGAGGCAAAAGCCAAGCTAAAAATTTGACTGAGGTCTCTCAGTGCTTGACCAGCTTACCCCAGACCTCAAATGTTCACTTTTGGGGTCCATAAAGCCATTTGTGAACTATGTCCTGCCAGCCATCCACATCCTGCTGCAGGTTGGAGACTCCAGCTCCACCCTAGGGTACAGTGAGGACCCCAGCATTTTCTGCTGTCTTAACATGTCCTCTACCCAAAAGTGGGAACATGTTCCTCTGAGATCCTTGGTTGCATTAGCCAGGCCTTAATTGAATCTAATTTCCCAGATGTGAAAGGTCATCTATCATGAATATAAATTCATGTTTAAAACCTTTACAAATTAAATTCTTCCTAACCCTACCAATTCACTCATTGACACCACCCAGTGAGGAGCATGGCTCCCTTGGCAGACCCTAGCCGGTCTGTGGTCTCTGGCTGTGGCACCTCCATTACCTTGTCCTCCAACCCCGGCTCCCTACTCAACCCAGGACAGGTGACTGTGTCAGGGAGGAAAGTATCAGTGTGAAGGGGGCCTTGGGGGGCCAGCTCTCCCTGCCCTTGTTTTATGATGGAGATGTTAAGTAGCTTGCCCCTTGTCACACAGCTCAGACAATAGGAACAAAACAATGGGTACCACCCAAGTCTCTGCCTGCCTTGGGAAACTCTCAGTCTACTGTAGCAGTTCTCAATCTGGGGGTCGGGTATCCGATATCTTGCATCTCAGACATTTACATTCCAATTCATCATAGTAGCAAAATTACAGTTATGAAGGAGCAACAAAAATAATTTTATGGTTGGGGGGGGGGGTGGTCACCACAACATGGGGAACTGAATTAAAGGATCGCAGCATTAGGAAGGCTGAGAACCACTGGTCTACCAGAAGGAAATGATTGGTTACTGAACAATGGTAGTTTTCCCCTATAGTTCCTTTTAAGATAGGGTCTCCCACTGAACCTGGGAACCTGGGACTCATTGATCCAGCCACCCTGGCTGGCCAGTGAGCTCCAGGGATCCTCCTGTCTCTGCCTTCCCCAAGGCGTTGGGGTTACAGATACACGCTGCCATGCCAGGCTTTAACAAGGGTCCTGGGGATTGAACTCGGGTTGTCATGCTTGCAGGGCGGGGACTCTACTGCTGGAGCCATTCCCTAACCCTGTTGCAACATCTCTGCCTGGAAGGCATTCTGAGCTCCTTCTGACAAATGAGAAACTGAGGCTCAAAGAGGAGGCTCGGTCTCCTCCCCAGGGACACTCATCCCAGGAAGGCTATACAGAGAATTCAAATCTGGGTCTTTGTTCTCAAAGTAGACGCCATCCCCTGCAGCGCTGTGGGCTGGAGCCTGGCCTGGCCATAGTGATGTGCTCAGATCTGCTGGCTCACAGCTGCTCTGGGAATGCCACGGTCAAGGCCATGGAGTTAGTGACTTGGAATGGCCCTGGGGGAAGTATTTATACCACTGAAATCAATAAATGGCTTTTGTTCTCTTTGGGGAGCTGTTTGTCAAACACTTACTAGTATACGATTACCATGCAGGCTGGGAGATAAGATATTCAGTTGGTAAAGTGCTTATCGCACAACGTGGGGACCTGAGTTCAATTCCCAGAACCCGCATAAACATGCCAGGCACAGTGGCATGTACTTGTCATCCCAGCGCTGGGGAGACAGAGACAAATGGATCTTTGGGGAATCACTAGCCACCCAGCCTCGTCTGATCAGTGAGTCCCATGTCCCAGTGGGAAATCCTGCCCCTAAAAATAAGGCGGACGGCACCAGAGATACAGCACACAAAGTTGTCATCTGACATCTACAACATGAAAATGCATACTACCAGAAAAATAAATAAAAGACTACCAAGGTGACGTTGGTGTGCCGGTGATACCTAAGAGCCAAAGAAAGGGCAAAATCAGCTGACAAAAATTGTAGTTTATTTTGAACGTGTCTGTTAATAACTTGTTTGCACACACACACACACACACACACACACACAAAAAAAAAAAAAAAAAAAATTCAAGTGGTATAATTAGACCATTGATGGGGAAACTGGGAAAGTATTTCATGGCTGCTAACTCAGAACTCTGTTGGCTCACACACTGTGGGTTTGCATGCCCACACCTGAGCCACAAGCTCAAACACGTGTGAACTCCAGCCTGGGTGTCCCCCTCCTGCCACTGGTCCTGGTGACATTATCCCTAGATAGACCCTGGGGCTCTTCTGAGGTTTTCATGACATTAACTAAATGACCCTCACGATGACCCGGCTGTAAAATTGTCCTGTCATAGTTCCCTTCTGGGCAGGTGTGGAAACTGAGGCACAGGGGACTGAAGTAACTAGAGGAGCTGATAAAGCCAGAAAAAAAAAAATAATGTCAAATCTAAGCCACGGGTGTTCTGTGAATGGGTCTGGGACCCGATGGCCCTCCCACTCTGTCAGGCCCTGCCCGAGATCTGCAAAGCCACCCCGTTATGGGGTACTATTGCCCAGCTCTTGGGTCCCCTCTAAAACATAGGTGTTCTACCCTCTCAAGCATAGAGGTGGGCCCCCCTGCAGTTGTAGAGGTCACCGCTGCCATGACTGTGGCCAGCTGCAGCTTGCAAGTATATCTCTATGTCTACTCCCTTCTCCCTGCCTCCCCTGACCCCCACCCCTCACCCCCCCCCCCACACACACACACATCATGTCACTCATCTACCTCTCTGTCCAATAGGAGAAATCACCACCACGTCTCTGCTGGACCGAGAGACCAAATCGGAATACATCCTCATTGTGCGGGCTGTGGATGGGGGTGTGGGCCACAACCAGAAAACCGGCATTGCCACGGTGAGTACCTCCCTACCCTGCTGACCAGGGCCCTCCTTCCTGCTCACCTTCAGGTTGCCTCATCAGGCCTCTGCACACTATATCCTGAACCAGGCTGAGGCATGAGGAGAGGCTGAGACACTGTGAGATAGCGTCTGCAGAGAGCAGCCATAGCAAAGAAAAGCCTTGCTACCACAACCCAAGACACCTGGGAGGGCACAATAGAATTATACTTCCACTCTGTCCCAAAGGCCCAGCTGGGCAAGAGCAGAGGTCATGAGCCCCCCAGAATGCTCTCCTGCTCTCTAGGGAATCTAAGCAGAAACCACAATTCCTACCAGGAAGAGCCAACCAGCCCAGGAATTGGGGCCCGGCCATCACCCCATCTAAACACCTATGATGCTGAGTCTCCCTGCCACTAGCCCTTGGGGAAGGCCCAGAAGCCCATCAAAGGTCTCCTCACCACAAAGGAGCCTCAAGGAAGAGGGAGAAACTTGGGGGGCCCTAAGTGAGCTCCTGGTGGCAAAAGAGGTGATGGAGACAGTGGGGGCACCAGGGGCCCCTAAGAGAGGGAGGATGGCACTGGGGACCCATTGCTGTAGCTGCATCCCTCCGCTTTCCTCGTGCCCGCCTTGGGCTCGCCCTGGAAGCCTTTCTTTACCTTGCCTCGTGGTCCTCACCCACTCTGGGAAGCCGTGCCATTTGTACCAGGCCAGAGGCTCTGGGCTGGGGTCGGCATCACCTGGCTGGAACTGATACAGCAAGCCCCGCCATGTGCACCTCTGTAGAGGCTATCCCTGCTAATAGGAATCACAGCCCAGTCCTGTAAATGATTTACTGGGAGGCAGAGGAGCAGAGAAATCACTTGGAGGCTCAAGGGATTCTCTCAGATCCCCGACTGGGTGTCACCTTCACTGAGACCAGATGGGTAAGAAAAGCCTTGGTCACATCAGGGATTCCAGACACCCCCATCCATTCTCTGCCAGATCCTGGGACAGACCTGAGCCTTCTCCTCTGGCAGGGACCTAACCTCACTTTCTCCCTGACAATCTAGGCTCTCCTTGAAATACCCAGAATGGCAGAGCTGTTAGAACTAAGACCTTTGAATGCCCTGACTCTGCCCTTGCCCTGGTTGGCCTTAGCGAACCACAACATCCCTTGTGGCCCACAGGTGAATGTCACCCTCCTGGACATCAATGACAACCACCCTACCTGGAAGGATGCTCCCTACTACATCAACCTGGTGGAGATGACACCCCCGGACTCTGACGTGACTACGGTAAGTAGAGTCACAGCACTGCCCGGATGGATGCATTCCTACCATGATCCTCTGGCCTGCTGCAGGGACTCCTGGGCTTGGTATTTCATTCTCAGCCAGCCCATGTCCTTTACCACTGAGTTGCTGCAGCCATTGGCCTGGTTAGCTCTGGCCCATGTCAGTTCCCAGGGCTGCCCCAGCAGGGGGTTGAAGCTCACCCCAGGGGTTCTTGGGCAGAGGATACCAGGAATTCACCTGTATGTCCTGTGTGTGCCTACTATATTCAGCATACAACTTAAAGCTGGGAAACGTAACACAGCCAGAGTCACTGGGCCCCAGAATGGAACCTGGCTTGCAAGAGCAGCTGAAGACTGGAGGGCCTGTGTCCCACTTGTTCTACCCAGCTCTCAGATTCACATTTGTGGGCCTTTCTTCTCTCCACCTTTGAACCCCATGTAGCCTCATCTAGGAAGGCTGGTCCCCAAATGTCTAGCCAACTGCCGCCCAGCCAGTCCTGTGTTAGACGTGAACTCTGACAGCTCTCAGTTGATTGAATACCTGTCCTGTCCTACACCACCCCAAGGGGTCCTCATGAATTCTCTCTCATCTTCATGATACCTTCCCCTGGCAGCAGGACTCAGAGCTCAAGGTCCTAGAGCTAGTAAGAGATGGTGCCGGGACTTGAACTCAAGCCTGACGGCTTTTCAATAAGGACATAGGAACCACCTAGCCCAGCCCTTGTCCCTCTGTGGACTCACAGGATGCCTGGCAGAGGCCCAGGTCCTGAAGAACTGGAGAATCAGGCAGACCGGGACAGGGTCAGTAGCCTTTTCATTAGGTTCTGAGAACCTGCCCCACCGACACCCAGGTACCCCGGGGCACTGACTCACTCTTCAGTGTTCTCACTCACTCCTCACTAGCTAGGTCCTGAAGTGACAAGGTCTGTCTGGACCAGATGGAGAGAATGGAAAACTGGAGAAAAGGACAAAGAGAGAAGGGGGATGGGAACATCACCTGCCTAGGGCTTCCACATGAGCAAGATCTAAGTGGCCTCCAGCTGGAGCATCGTGTCTCCTCCCAGAGAATCCCAAGCAGCAAGGCAATGTGGGTGGTCTAGAATGAACGGATTTTCAAAGCCTGTCTGCTGTGCCTGCAATTAGAAACCTCTAGCTGAGGTTGCTTGCATAGGCCTCTAGGGTGCTGGGTCCCGCTGGAACTCTCTGCTGCCACCTTGTGGGCACCCTGGTGCTGGCTCAAAACCATCTCCCCCGAGAGTTCCCAACTTGGAATCCCAAGAGTTGCTGCGGAATGCCCACCTCTAAACACCTCTCTGTCCTTGTGTTTCTGGGAAATTCCTCCTGAAGGAAATTGAGAGGCAAGGGAGAGAGGTAGAGCTAGGGGGAACTAGACCGCAGAAACCTTCGGGGAGCATGGGCTTTGGGCTAGGCCCATGTCACGCTCTGCTCAGACTCACTGCTGGCTCCCGTCTGATCCAGTGTTGAAAGCCAGGGTCAGGCTGGAGAGATGGCTCAGTGGGGACAGTGTCTGCTTTGTCAGCACGAGGACCCAAGTCCAGATCCCAGTAACCATAAAAAAGCTGGGTGTGGCCTTATGCCCACAGGCCTATAACCCCGGCACGGTGACAGGCAGACACAGAATTGCTGGAGCTTGCTGGCCATCGGCCTAGCTTCAGTGAAAAACCCTGTCTCAGGGGAATGTGGCAGAGAGTGACAGAGCGAGATAAATATCACACACACACACACACACACACACACACACACACACACTCACTCACTTCTATAGCCTACAGGACCGTCCATGGTTACCTTGAGCAGATAGACAGACATCTATGCTCCCAGACAGCATGACAGGCATGGAGACTCAGCCCCAAGCTTCTCAGGAAGAAGAGAGTAAAATCAAAATTAAAAACTTGTTATATTAAATAGCTACCAAATGTAATATGCAGCTTTTGTAGTGAGGACATGCAGCATTTGTAGACATTTAATTACATGGAAATATGAGTTCTAGGTTGGATTCTCTAGAATCAAGAATGTTCCAGAACTTGGTAGAAGGCCCAGTTGTATATGATGAGTGCCAAGATACCAGAAACCAAGTGGCTCATACGTTAATCAAGTTGGTCATAGAAGAGTCATTTCGAGAGGACTCACCATAGGAATTCTTTAAGTTTCATACCCCTAAAGCATACCCATGAGAGCACTGTACTTCCTTTAAGAAGGCCCCAGGGCCTTGGGTCTCCTGGCAGCCCAGGCAAGGTAGGGCTGTGGTTAGGCACAAGAGAGGTAGCTATAGGAGAGAATGGTTAACAAAGGAACCAGGTAGCAATAAGGAGGAGGTGACATCATTGGGACTGGCCTGCCTTTTGACCTACCTCCTCACACCCATCACGTGCATGCACACACATATGCACACTCGTGTGCTAACAAAAACACAGGTACACATATGCATGCACATGCTTCTGCACGCACAGATATTAACACACATATTTGCATATGTGCATACACACACGCACACGTGTGCATGCACATACGCACACACTCACACATGCGCACACACTCACACATGCACACATGTTGACTTCTCCATTTCCTGCACACCCACCACCCCCTCACTGAGCACTGGCACAGTCAGTCCCCCACAGGCTGTTTCCTGACCTCTGCTACACCTGCTCCCCCTCTCTGTCCCAACTTAAGATGCCACCCCCTAGATAGGCTAACTAGGCCCCCCACCACCCTCCAAAATGTTTCCCTCTGAGAAGTTCCACAGTCCAGGCTTATCTGTTAAATTACCTGCTTATAAGGAAGAAGCTAGCTTAGCGGAGAAAGAGGCAGCCTCCGGTACCAAAGGACCCGGGTTCTAATTCCAGCAATACCAGTTGTCGGCTCTGTGACCTTAGGCAAGTTACTGACCCTCTCTGTGTCCACTACCTAGAAAACGGCGCTAGTAAGAGTCTCCCCTTGAGGTTGCTGTGGTCAGATCTTGTGGGGTGTATGTTAATGCTGTGTTGTGTATGTGGGTGATGTATGTGGGTGTGGGTGTGCATATTGACATCAGGGGACCACTCAGGCGTCAGGCTGTGCCTTTCACTTTGTTTCAGTCAGGGTCTCTCCTGTCTTTCACCACTGCATTCTCCAGGCTTCTCTGGCCCAAGGGACTCCGGGGGTCTCCTGTGTCTGTCTCCATCTTGCCCTAAGAGAGCTGACATCACATACCATGTGCTTTTGCTTCCAACGTTCATGTGGGTTTACCTGAGCATTTGAACTTGGGTCATCAGGCTTGAGTGGCGGCTGCTCTGCCCACTGGGCCATCTCCCCCCCGCCCCCCGCGGCACCCTCCCCCCCCCCCCCCCCCCGCGCGTCAGAAGCTCCAGGACCTGGCGGCTGCCAGCAGTCGCCTCCCACTGCAGTCTCCTCCTCATCGGGGGTCGCTGTGGGGCACAGTGAGGCACACCGTAGCTAAGCCCTAGACCTCAAGTACTTGCTGTTGGAGGCTGTGTTCAGCCGCTGGGTTGGTAAGACTCGCCTCCCCCTCACTCAGCCTCCGGCTCTGTGGCTGGCCTGGCTCCTCCTCATCTGGAGAATCCGTTGGTGGCCTAGGGCCCTCCCAAGGTCCACTCTAGCATAAACGCCAGCCGTGACTCCAGAAGCACCAAGTGATGAAAAACAAGGATTTTTCAGAGTTCATGGCAGACAGCTTATGTCCATGTGTCCCTTCGCTCCGTGCCCTCTGAGCTAACAGAGCGCATGCATCTCTGGGCCTCAGGACGCCGGACATATGGGCTCTGAGGGTCTTCCTGATGGACACACACTACAAGCTAGATGCTTCTCTCGCCCTCTCCCCCGCCCCCCGCCCCCCAGTCAATGAGCTTGGGCCCGGCTCTGGCTCTCCCTGCTGCTCCTGTGGCCTCCTTCAAGGACCTGCTGATGGGCATTGATTTAGAGCCTTTCAACGCCCTCCAGCAAAATAAAGAAGAGGGAGAGAGAGAGAATTATTCCCCGTCAGGTGGGAGAAAAATGACGAGCGTGAAATGGGAAATAAATAAGGGGAAAGGGTGAGAGTCCACAGACTTGCCCAGTGGGGAGCCTCCAGGCAGGGTCTCAGCCTCTGCCCTCTCCCAGGCCCCCCCCTCTACCCACCCCATGACCATAGGGTGGCTGAGAGGCCAAGGGCTGTGCCCACCCCACCCCCAACTAGGGCCTGGGACAGCTTACCTGGGCGTCCTCTGCAGGAGAGTGTCTTCCTTACTATGAAATTGGCCTCACATTGTGACCTGGGGTGGGTTGTTTTGGCTCCAAGTCTTGGTTTCCTCAAGGGAAAGCAAGGGATAAGGATAACCAAAGGAAACAGGGATAAGGAGGCCTGTCCCTCCTGTAACTGTAGAGACACACCGAAACACAAGGGACACTTGCTGCCCCTGTTCCTCAGCGGCTTGACGCAGCCTAGCTTGGGTTAAGCCTGGGAATGAATTGTCGGCTATTGTAAAACAGGGTGATGGGGCCCCATCATGGAGGCCGGAGACATGAGGCAGTGTGGTCACAAGACAGTGAAGGAATCAAGGACAGCAAGGTGGGGACCCCTCTTCACCCCTCTGCTGCTACAAGGCTGAGGAGAGGGTAGGATAAGGTGAGTCTGGTACGAGATGTCCGGACTGAAGAGGGTCTCGGTAGCAAGGGAACTGCCCTGGAAGCCCTCTCTCCCTGCCTCCCAGAGATGGTGACAAGTAGAGCCCCTGGCCAGATAGCTATCTGTTCTGGTCTAGTGACCCCAGAGACACCTCGGCTGGGGATTAAGCCAGAGCAGGGACAAATTCTGCTGCCGGAGCATAAAAGCTCACACCAAGTGAGACGGAGGAGCTGACCAGTCCTGGCTGTCACTGGCCCCCGTGCCGTGAAGTTAATGACATTGTCCTGATGCAGCTCCTGGGACTACAGCCATCCTCTCTCCCCCACCACCCCCCACCCCACCTCTGATGTCACCAAGGTTCTGTCACACAGAGGGATGGGGGTTGAGGGTGAGAGCCACTGCTGTCTCGGGGACTCTGGGAGGCCACCAGAGAGGGAACAGGATCACCCCAAGGCTGGTGCTGTACAACCCTGAGTCTGGCCCATGCATCTCCTGACTGTTTTTCTCTCCAAACTGGGACTCAGCTAATGGCTCCCTACCCAGGCCTTGATGTCACAGAGGCCTAGTGCTTTTCAAATCCTCCACCATCAGGAGTGCCAGAGGGAGAAAGAAAGGGCCTTGTGATAATGGACCCAGATTCCACAACTCAGCAGAGGGCTCAAATCCTCCCCAAAGCTCAGCAGAGGGCCGGGATGCCCAGCCTTCCCAGTACCTAAGCCTAGAGCTTCTCATCCTCCTGCTTCCAACTCCCGAGTCCTAGGAAATCAGCATGTACCACCATCATTAGTGTATGTGGTACTGAGGATGGAACCCAGGGCTGCTAGGCAGGCACTCTACCAACTGAACCACATCCCCAGCCACCCTCCCTAGCCCTGCCCATCCCACTTTTATATGTGGGGCAGCCAAGCTTGAATAAGGAAAGGGCTTCCATGTGGTCTGCTGATGGGTGAAGATGCCGGAGAACCCATACTTCAATACTGATGAATCTCATGCCCCTCCCACTTCCTATTCCCAACAGAGCCCTGACTGGGCAAGAGAGCCCACTGCCTGCTCCTGGGCCTGGGCCAGGGACTGCGATGTAACTCAGTAAGAGGTCTGTTCCTTCCTGGGCAGGTGGTGGCTGTGGACCCAGACCTGGGGGAGAATGGCACCCTGGTGTACAGCATCCAGCCCCCCAATAAGTTCTATAGTCTGAACAGCACCACAGGCAAGATCCGCACCACCCACGTCATGCTGGACCGCGAGAACCCTGACCCTGTGGAGGCGGAGCTCATGCGCAAGATCATTGTCTCTGTCACAGACTGTACGGACTCCTGCACCGCCACCTCTGTGCTTCCCCATAGGCAGAGGCTCTTGACCTTTGGGGATGCCCCCATGGGTGGTCCTTAGGGGTCCCGGAGCCCACTCAAGAGGGTTATCTCATCACTAAGAATAAAATGGTGTCTACATCCCAGATGTGACCACCCCCGTGGCGCCCTGCAGTAGGGAGGGACTGGGAAGGGACACTTGGCTCAAGCCCCTCCTTACAGGGACTCCTGGGGATTGGGACAGGGTCTGTATATTTATCCCGTTTTCCATCATTTTTCTCTTACACCCGTCTTCCCGTGCCTGCCTCCTTCCTTCTTGTCCCTCCAGGTGGCAGACCGCCTCTGAAGGCCACCAGTAGTGCCACAGTCTTTGTGAACCTCTTGGATCTCAATGACAATGACCCCACCTTCCAGAACCTGCCTTTTGTGGCAGAGGTTCTTGAGGGCACCTCTGCAGGGGTCTCTGTCTACCAAGTAAGTGTTACTCACTCACCTTGTCCCTGTGGGCCCAGAAGTCCATGTGCTCCATGCTAAGCATTTTCATCGGGGGGGGGGGTTGCCAACCAAGACCCCCAACAGTACGTAAGCCAAGTTGTTGGAGACAACTGGTGTTGAGGGACTTGTGGTGGCTGAGGTGGTCTGGGGACTCGGGACAGAGGCTCGAGTTAAGTCTGGAAGAACAGGCAGATTTGGAGAGATGGAGACACTGTGTCTGTCACAGGCAAGGAACGAGGAGTAGGACTGGGCAGAGACAGAAGCCAGGAGGGTGCATAGAATTCTGGGGAGCTGATTCAGAAAGTTCCCCAGCTCGTGGGGGTCTGGCCTAAGACTCCAATGCCCAAGCTACAGATGCTTCTAGAACAAAACATCAGACACATGTGGCTCAACACACCTATATAAGAACCCCCCAAGAGCTGAGCGGTGGTGGCGCACGCCTTTAATCCCAGCACTCAGGAGGCAGAGGCAGGTGGATCTTTGTGAGTTCGAGGCCAGCCTGGTCTACGGAGCGAGATCCAGGAAAGGCGCAAAGCTGCACAGAGAAACCCTGTCTCAAAAAACCAAAAAAAAGAAAAGAAAAGAAAAAGAAAAGAAACCCCAACCAGGTGTGGTGAAGTACACCTGCTCCTGGAAGAGGAGATTGGCAATACAGTACGTTTGATCCCTGAAAAATGGGGACATTCTCCCAGGCTCCCAGCAGGGGGAGCCTCCACCTCCACCACAGCAGCCAGTCCCCAAAGAGAAATCCCTAAAGGAGGTAGGAGCAGGAGAGTAACCCATCTTGGGGGTGGGGGGCGGGGGAGGGTTGTCGAGGAACAGGAGGGAAAGAGAAGCCTCCAGGGAAAATTTACAGTAGTTGCTCAGAACCGCAGGGAGGGCTTCAGGAGCTGGGAATGCGTGATAGAGAAACCTCCAATTCAGGAAGAGGTTCCTACTTAAGCTGTGCACTCCCCCAGCCCCTCCTAGGATCTCAACCAAGAAAGACCTCTGCGGAACATGTATAAGAACTTTCTTCAGGGGTTAGACCCAAATAAAGTCAAAGCACTGAGCCCCCATCCTGGAAGGCATCCGAGAAGCGTGGAGAAGGCTTGTCCGTTCTCTGTACTAAAGGAGGCCATTGTCTTCCAGTGGCAAGGGTCTTGATTAAACCACCAAGCTCTTGTTTTTCACTATGGCTATGGACTTTCCTCCAAGTTCTCAGGTGTGAGCCTGTGAAATTCTCGGGGTACTGGGTCATGTGCTGGGGAGCTCTCTGACCAGGGCTGGAATTGCCAGTGGGAACAGTGTGGGACCCTGGGAGGAGCTTTGCCTGGCTTAAACCTCAGATGAAATGTACAAGATGAAATCGTCATGTGGTTTTTAAAAGAATAGCCCTGGTATCTTTTTTACTCTGGTCTCTGTGTTAACTCATAAAGCGGGGAGGGGAGTTGGTTCTGGAGGCTGTGAAGTCAAGGCCAAGGAGATGAATGGGTCTTTAGGCTGAATGATACAGCCAGCCAGCATTGTAAGAGCTGGAGGATGAGGGAAGGTTCTGGACCATGGCAAAATATAGGATCCCAGGGCCTGCTGGAAGCCTGGAAGGGCTTCCTAAAAGGATAGCAGGGCTTGAAGGGCAAAATCTGGGGGGCCTGGATCTGGTCCTAGAAAATCCTTCCCACCCTGGTGCATTTGCACTGGAGATAATCTGAGAAGCTTCCAGCTCTGACCCCCCCTGCCCTACGGAGGCTGCCCTGGGGACAGCGGCCAGCCTGAGGTTCACAGGGGGGCAAGTGTGTTGGATGCACTGAGCTCTGGTTGGTAGGAAAGGAGAAATTACTCCCAGGAAAGTGTTCACCCTGGCATCTCACATAGCCTCTCCTTCCCCGCAGGTGGTGGCCATCGATCTGGACGAGGGCCTGAATGGGCTGGTGTCCTATCGCATGCAGGTGGGCTTGCCTCGCATGGACTTTGTCATCAACAGCACCAGTGGCGTGGTCACAACCACAGCCGAGTTGGACCGGGAGCGCATCGCCGAGTACCAGCTGCGGGTGGTGGCCACCGATGCGGGCACACCTACCAAAAGCTCCACCAGCACGCTCACCGTCCGCGGTGAGGGGTGCCTCCTGCTAGGAGCTGGGTCTGGGACAGCGCCATCACTTGCCGGCCATGCACTAGCCACAGGGTCCCCTCTCCAGTGGGAAGCCCAGCAGCCCAGTCCCGATGGCCTCCACTATGTCCAAAATGCTAACCGAGCTTTGTCCCCACCTGGCCACTGCCTCAAAGCCCAGAACCCCACTAAGGCCCCAACCCCTCCTAGTCTCCTATCACAGAATTTACAGAGAGGGTCAAGGCTGACTCTGGGACCCTAGGGTTCCGAGCAGGCCTGTCATCTTCAAAAAACCAGTGTTTCCTCAGATGTAAAGGAGACTTCCCATTCTGTGGGTATGGAACCATAGGGCTTCTCATGGGAGGGTATGGCTGCAGTGGGAAGAAGTTGGCTAGGGGCCTCCACTCCCTTGGAGCTAAATGCCATTGTGCTGGCCCTGTATGATGGAATACAATCCCATCTGCAAGGTCTTTAGCTCTGAGAAAAATGGAGATATTGACAGAGTGTGGCTGGAGGCAGGAAGGACCCTGAGGAAGTATGAGCGGAGCTTAGCCTGGCCTGGCCCTCCTGGCTCTCCATCCAGAGGACACAGGGAAGCAGGCAAGTGGTTAGCCTAACTCGGACACACAGCCTGGCCCTCCTGATTATTATTGTCATGATTATTATTGCTGTTGTTATTGTTAAGGACATACTGGCCTTATCACACCTACATTTGGCACTCATGGGTGGCGTGTGTGTTAGCTCTGGGTCAGTTTGAACCTTTCTAGTTCAGCTACCACACAGGACCCCTGGATCCATAACCAGTCAGCATTGATACAAATGTCACCTGGAGCCCATGACCCCCTTGGAAATCCTCCGCTGCATGGTCCTGGGCATCCACAGCAGTAGCCAGGACTAGCCTAGTGTGGCCCTTCTGTTTGCAGTGTTGGACGTGAATGATGAGACGCCCACCTTCTTCCCTGCTGTGTACAACGTGTCCGTGTCTGAGGACGTTCCCCGAGAGTTCCGTGTGGTCTGGCTGAACTGCACAGACAACGATGTGGGCCTCAATGCGGAGCTCAGCTACTTCATCACAGGTACTTCTTCCCTTGCTGCCCCCTGGCCCCGCCCCAGCCCCCTGACAGGGACCTGGACCAGGTGGGGACAGAGCGTGGGAAGGGGACATGGACCTCAACCCCCATGCCTCCCCAAGGGCTTGCTCCTGGTGCCCAGGGAGCTTCAAGGCTGAAGATGTCCTGGGGGGAGTAGGCAGAAGGGACAGTATTGACTGGGGTGTCCCTTCACTCCACTTCAGGGTGAGAACACAGTCACTGCAGGAATGTGGTTTCATCCTTTCCCGAGAACTCCTGTCTGTTGAGAGGCAGATGGTTGCGAACTCCCTGAAGGGATTAGTTTGGGCTGAAACATGCTCCGTAGCTACCCACCAGCAGAGTTGTGACTGAAGCTGATGCGGTCCTGTCCTGACTCTCTGGGGGGAGTGAGCCTGTCACAGTAGCAGATCCTGCGGGGAGTGGTAAACACGCTACATGTTCATCACCTCATGAGCTAGAACAGCTCTTTGGCTTTCTTCAGTGCGTGGCCCACCTGATAGGCACCAGGATGCAGGGGAACTGAGAAGAGCCCTCCCACATCCCTCAGCCCTCCCATAACCACCTTCTTTGTGCTTATGAGCCATCTGGGGCCCTGCCACATATATACTGCATTTGTGCACGCATACCTGAACATGTACGCAGTGTACACTCCCCTCCCTGACACCTCGCCCCGGCAGCGAGGGATCCCAGGCTCCCATGTCATTTGTGGCTTCCTGTAGCCACGGTGACTTCCCAGGCCCTTCCCTCCTTTCCTCCTCATGCTCATCTCCTAATCCAAAGACCCTTCCAGGAAGCCACAGTTAACAAGACCCCAGCCTAGAGGTTCTGTTGCTGACGCTAACTGCTGCTCATTTCCTCCGTGCCCAGTGCAGAACTGGGTTCTGTCCCTTACGGATTAGACTGTGAGGTGCCCAGAAGTTGACTTCCAGGGCTTTCCCTCAGGGGCAAACCATGTAAAGAGAGAGGAGACTTCCCAGGACCCTCAAAGTGACCGGTTCCTGCTCACTGGCCTTGGCCCCTTCTTCAATCTCTGAAACCTATTGAACCGCCCCAATTGTTCCAAGCACAGTGCAATGGCGCCCTCTGCTGTCTAGAGTGCTGTACTGCAGCCAGCTCACACAGGCTGCGTCTCTCCCTCACTAGTCCCAGAGAACTCTCTCCCCTGACTCCACCCTACAAGAGGACCACTATCCATGGCCACCAAGTGTCACCTGTCTCCTGTCCACTTGCCCCTCTGCTCCATTCTTTTCCTCCCTGGATCCCCACTCAGAGAGCTGTAGTCCTTAACCATTCCCTATCCCCCAAAATGAGGGTCCTGGGAAATACCCAGTCCCCCTACTCCAAAGTCAGTCCTTGACCACATGTAAAAAGCCCTTACCTAAGTCAGCTGCTCAGTCTCCTCTGAAAGAGAGGCCAGAGCAATATGGACAGGACCCAAGTTCCGGAGTTGACATTCTGGAGGAACCCAGGACAGGGCACAGAACCTCAGACCAAGTGGAGGTTAGATGAACTGGTCTGTAACTGGAGTGCCTGATACACAGTAGGTGCTCAATAGATGTTGAACACTCATGCTTCCAGTCATTCAGGCCACACAGGATGCACCCTCCACCTCTAAGAGATGAACAGCATCTTTTGAGGCGTCCTGTGCAGGTCCCCATTTAGGAGGAGAGTCACGGTGCCCGCCTTTGTCTGACACGGAGCTCTGCTGTCCAACCTAAATCCTCCTTCACTTCTGCCTGCAGGGGGGAATGTGGACGGGAAGTTCAGTGTGGGCTACCGGGATGCTGTGGTGAGAACCGTCGTCGGCCTGGACCGTGAGACCACAGCCGCATACACACTCGTGCTGGAGGCCATAGGTAAGTGCCAGCCACCCAGCACATTGCCTGCACAGTTTTCCTAGGCAGAGTTCACATTGGGGAGCCAGACTCAGAGCCCAAACTCTGCCCTTGGGCCAGTGAAGAAAGCCCCCCACACTTATAGTATTACTGGGCACTGTGGGGTGGATGGTTTCTGTCCCGTGCTCCCAAGCACTAAGAAGGGTGAGGCCACATGCAGACCACCAAGTAGACTCATTGCTGCTATGCCAGAACAAAGCAGGAAGGGGAGACAGGTGACATGAGCATCGTGCATCCGTGCATGATGGCACACACCTGTGACCCTAGCACCAGGGAGGGGCGGACAAAAGGATCAAGAGTTCAAAACCATTCCCAACCACACAGCTAGTTGGAGGCCAGCCGAGGCCACAGGAGACTTTTCCCAAACAACCAACAATTGAAATAAATGGGCAGTGACTGGGCAGGGCTCAGGGAGGACCACTGGACCTTGGTCTCCCTGCATTGGCTATTCTGTCTCTGTGTGTTGGTTGTGTCCTTCTCTGGACCATGTCATGCCATTCATGACAGCCACCCCAGCTCAGCATCCTCCCAGGTTCATGTGTAGCAGTAGAGAAGCCTTCTCCCCAGCCTTGCTGGCTTCAGCCTTTAGACTAGCTGTGGTTCATCTCATCTGGCCCATGCTGGTGGCTGGGCACCTCCTTATAGCTAGGGAAGTGAGGTGTGCTCAGTTACGCCTGTAAATTGTTCATCTCTAATGTTATAGACAGGGTGATGGGGTGGGGAGTGTATCCCACCCATCTCAACATCGGAGTGGGTGGGGACAGTCAGGTGTGGTCTTCCCAGGAAAGGGCAGGATGTGCTGATGGGCAGACAAGGGAGGTATAGTGTGTGTGTGTGTGTGTGTGTGTGTGTGTGTGTGTGTATGTATGTGTGTGCATGTATGTGTATGTGTCTGTGCAAATGCATGTATGTGTCTGTGTGCACATGTATGTGTGCACGTGTCTGTCTGTGCATGTGTGTGTGTGTGTGTGCATCTGTGCATGTGCATGCATGCATGAGTGTGTCCCAGCACACTCTAGCCACTAGCCCAAGGTCGAGCATGCTCTGGAGGGAAAGGCTATAATCAAACAGGGAAGGAAGGATGTAGAGCTCCGAGTCATGAACTAAAGGCTTTACCTTTGCTCTCTAAGCAGTAGGAAGCCCCTCAGGGTCCTGGAGGGGAGAAGGATGTGGGCAGGCTTGTGTCACCACCACCACCACCACCACCCCGCCCCAGTGGCTCCTGGTCTTCCCAGGATCCCCTTCTATAGTGTTGGTGGAGAGCACTGGGTGAGCAGGAATGAGCCATGCCACACTCTTCTGACCAACTGTCCCACCCAGCTGGCTCTGTCTTGCTCTGTTCCCTGCCCATCCTGAGTGCCGCCTGGGAAGACACTGCCTTTTAGAAAGCCATCACCTGTAGTCAGAAAGTTTCTCTGGTCCCACCCGGCCCTGCGGTCCCACAGCCACTTATAAAATAATCACTCAGAGGCTTAATAGTATGTACAAACTGTATGGCCTACGGCAGGCCTCCTGTGAGGCTAGCTCTTATATCTTAAATAACCCATTTCTATTAATCTGTATTTTGCCCCGTGTTCCGTGGCTTTACCCATCTGCTGGCATCTTGTTGCTCCTTTGGCAGTGGGCACGTCTCTCTGCCTCTGCCTTTCTTCTTTTCTGGCTCTCCTCAGGTTTCCTGCCTGCCTCTAAGCTGCCTTGCCATAGGCCAAAGCAGCTTCTTTATTAACCAATGAGAACAACGTATATTCACAGCGTACAGAAAGACATCCCCCAGCAATCACCCGACTGGAGCCAGCCTTGGCTAGAGCTGGCAGAAGCTCGGGGCTCTGGTTCAGTCCTCCGTGAAGGTCTCCTAGCTCAGCATCCTCAGCTGACACAGGGCCTTTGGGAAGAGAGGGCGGAGCCTAGAAGAGGAAAAGGGGCCACCCTGGAGTGAATGACCTGTACCCCAGCACGTGCTCAACTAGAAAGAAAAACCAAGTCACCATGGGTCCCCAGCCAACCCAACTCCCCGGTTCCTTCCTGGGTTGAGTGTCCTGGTTGGGGCATACGACACTGGGCAGGAGTGTCATCTTCTGGGGGACTTCCAGCAGCTTTCCCAGGTGGAGCCATGGCACCTGTGTATAGTTCTCCACCCTGGCTGGCTTCTGCGGGGCCCCAACATGCTTTAGGTTAGAGAGCCAAGCCCATCCTGTAGGCATGCTGCTCTGGCCAGCCTGATGTTTAATAAGGAACAATAATACTTAGTGGGGAACTAAGTATTTTTCTTAAAAAGCCTTTATTCCAAAGTTCAGATGTTCAGTCTCTTTGAGAAATGAGAAGCCCGGTGTCCCTGGGCCCACATCTTTCCATCGTCTGTGACGGGAGCAGCAAACACCTGCCCTTGATGTGGCTGACCCAGGTGTCTTACCCCATGTCCCTTGCCCCTCACTGCATCCTGGCTCTGACAGTGGGTAGCAACGTATCTCCTTGCCTGTGTGGGTCCCCGGGCTTGCTGGGACAAATCAACGCAGTTTGGGTGGCTTAAAAGAACACAGATGTGGTGTCTCTGGTTCTAGAAGTTCAAAATCAAGGAGCTAGCAGAGCCACGGCTCTGGGTGGAATCCTTCCTTGCTCCTCCGTGTCTGGTGGCCACAGGGTTCCTTGGTTCGAAACAATCCCCCTGCCTTGACTTCCTGTTAGGGACTACAGGCACTCATTGTGCTCAGAGTACCTTGTCTTCTAAGGACACTTAATCCCTGGGTAACCAGATAATGGGACTGGCCTCCCTTCAAGAGTCTTAACATAATTACAGCTGCAAAAGCCCCTTTTATGAAATGAACAATGCGCACAGGTTCCTGAAAATTCGACCATTCATCCCACCTTCATGAGTGACGTGCTTAGCTCAGCTGTGAGTTGGGAAGGAGAATCCTGCCTGCTTCCCTAGGCTGTTGTGAGGACTGAATGAGCCAGAGAAGTTTATCTGTGACGTGGCATTATGCCAGCCCTGGGTATTGTTAGTGTCGTTGATGGTCTGGAAGGGCACGGAGCTGCCATCCCTTGAGGCTGCTGTGGGTGTAACTCTGGTTGATGGCCTGGGGTACTTAAATACCTTCTAATGCCCATTCTCCTTCACCTCCCACAGACAATGGCCCTGTAGGCAAGCGGCGCACAGGGACGGCCACGGTGTTCGTCACAGTTCTGGATGTGAATGACAACCGGCCCATCTTTCTGCAAAGCAGCTATGAGGCCAGCGTCCCAGAAGACATCCCAGAGGGCCACAGCATTGTGCAGGCAGGTGGCAGACTGGGGCCAGGCAGGGCTATGCTCAGCCCTGGGGTCACTGGCTCAGTAACATCATGTCATAAGGGGTAGGGACAGCGGCGGGGCCTGGGGGGGCGCATCCAGGATGGCTTGGAAGTGGCTTGCACTTCAAGAAAAGGGATACACGATCCCTCCTCCCTTCTGGGAAGAGTGGGCCCCCATCTGTGTTAGCTGAGGACAGGGCCCTGGCTCGCCTCAGCCTCCCCCAGAGCCTTTCAGAGCATCAGGGAGGAGAAAGTAACTCTTTCCTGGAAAGGACTCAAGGAGAGAGAGAGCCAGGGCTCAACAGGGCCAGACAGAGCGGCTTTCACAGCTTCTTGGCCAGGCTCCCCTCTTGGAAGAAAGCAGGCAGAAGAAGAAAGGGCTTTTTGGCCCAGAGGAGGAGCCGCAGCTAAGAGGCCCAGAGGGAGGATGACCCTGAAAATGAAGCAAGTGTGTGCACACGCGCATACTACACACACACACACACACACACACACACACACACACATCCGTCCACACACATCAGGAGCGGGGCTTAGTTGCTGGGGGAAGACAGGGACTAAATGGCCCACCTCCCCAGACTCAGTGTGTTCCACGTAATCCAAGGGTAAGCCAAACTCAACAAAGCTGGACCCGCCACTACGCCCCCAGCTCCGGAGGGAAGGAAAAGTTGGAGGTGGAAGAGTGCTTACCTCCCTGGGGAAACACTGGGGATGGTCAAGAAAGGAACAGAAAGCTGACTCAATAGAGTCCAGGAAGGCCAGAGACATGCTAGAGTCCAGTGGCTGACTTCCAGAGGGAGGGAGGAAATGGGTCCCTCCACACTCCCAGCCTCAGGTAAGGAAAGAATTAGAGCCCCCGCCCATGAAGCAATGGGACACCACCCTAACTTAGTACCTGACATCCCCAGCTCACTGATAGGTACCCGAGAACCTGTAGCTCACCCAACATAAGGGCATAGCAAGCCAAGGGGGAGTCTAGCCTAAGATGCTTTGAGGGGGTGAAGAGGCAAGGGGGCCGTTGTTCAAAGCCCTTAGGGGAGAAGCTGGATTGCTTCCTGGCCCTGAAATGCTGGTTTCTATGTACAGAAGGCTTAAGTCCACATCCTGGAGTCCCTGAGTGACACAGGGCTCCCCTGCTGTCCCCTCTTCTCAGATGTTCAGGGTCTCAGGACATTTTCTCCCCCAGGCCCTAGAAGTGCCCTGCAAAGATGCATTCTCTGTCTTCTCTCTCTCTCTCTCTCTCTCTCTCTCTCTCTCTCTCTCTCTCTCTCTCTCTCTCTCTCTCTCATCACAAGGATGCAGGAGGAAGGTACAGTGACCTCTCCTCCATAGCATGCTTGGAGAGCCCATGCTGAGAGAACCACCTTCCTTTAGGGGTCTCACCGGGGACGCTAGGTAGTCGGTGTGGGTCAGGCTCACAGCAGATGCCTGCTGCCTTGGGGATGCAGTGAGTGCTGGGACAAGATGTAGCTCCCCGCAGCTCTCAGGCTTGTAGGAAAGAAGACAGGCAAGACTGTGCATGCTGCTGGCCTCCCCAAGACAGATGAGAGACTGGAGGAGCTCCAGACGGAAGGGCAGTTCTGTTGCAAAACAAAGAAGGCCTCACAGTGCAGGTGCCAGCAAAGCTTAGACCATAGACAGGGAAGGCACGTTGTTCAGTTGCCTTAAGTGTCTGGCCAGGATGAGGCTAAACAGGTCTACTGCCTAGATCCCGCTGCATACAATGGAGGGGGTACAGCTGCATACAATAGAGGGGGTACATCCAGTGGGCAAGGGGAGCCAGTGAGGGCTCTGGATCTGGGGAATGGCAAAACCAGAGCTTAGGCCTGAGGAATATTGGGTGACTTTACTCTGGATTATAGCAGGCTGGGGTGGGCAGCCCTGGGATGGGGTCCTAGGTCACTTGACTCTGGGACAGGACCTAAGCATCTTAGGTTCCCTCTGCCCAATCTTCAAGTCTGAGACGCAGCAGAAGGCCTTGGCCGTGGAACATGGGACAGAAGGCTGGGATTCCCAGCAGCCCACACCACACTGCAGTGGACCAGCTTCCACAGGGCATTTGATGAAGTTGTTGCCATAACACATAGAACACAGCTAGTGCCAGCCAGTCTTGACCCTACCGCTGTCCTGAGAGGTCTGGTCCATGCTATCTGAGAGGAGGTCATCTCTTTCCCAGTGAGACATGATACCACTGCCATACATCCTTGGAGTCCAGGTAGCATCCCCTCCAGTACTGGCAACATCCCCTCCGGTACTGGCAGTGGCCAGCATCCTACCAGAGCGATTCAGCCTCCACTTAGCCTTGGACAACAGCCTCTTTTTTATCTGTTTGTCCAACTTGTTTTGATTTCATTTGAATTAGGATTTCACGTTGTAGCCAGGCTACCTTGAACAATCCTCCTGCCTCAGCCTGTTGCATGCTGGGATTACAAGTGTAAACTACCACACTCAGCATATAGGAAACTTCTGTAGGCTAATGTCTTCAGGCCCTCCCAATCTGTCTTGACAGGGGGCCACGAAGGAGGTTCCCAGGTTCACGATTTGATACTTGCCAGGCCCCTGGCTGGCAACCAACCAGATCCACAAGAAGGGGCAGGAAGGTCAAGAAAAGGACCCCTGGGTCCCTTTCTCTGGAGTACTAGGTTAGCACAGATATGCAGGCTAGTGTAGACCCAGGGTAGGCAAACATCCCACTTGGTTGAGGTGTCTGGACCTCTTAGCAGCTGCTCTAAGCTGGGCCTTTAGAAGATGAGCAAGGCTTCTAAAGGGGCAGAGAGGGCTATTCCTGGGATCAGTAGATACCTAGCTTCCAAAAAAGCTGTGATGCCCCAAGTTATACCTCGGGGCCGCAGAGTAAAGGTCTAGAGGCCTGTGGGTATTTTGAGCCAAGGGTCTGTTAGTAAGCAGGGACCGCCAGAGTCTTCTGGGAAAGAACAAGGGCTGGACACACAGGGAAATACCAGGGTGATATGGGGTCCAGGGTATCACTACCCTACAGTCTGTGATGCCAGGCTCCATCGGAGATAGGATGGTCTTAGGTGAGCCTGTGTGGGGATGAGCACTGTATCACATCTTGGTGGCTTCAGTGAAGTCACAGTCACCTCGGTGGTCATCAAGGCCCAGCGGCGGCGAGGGACACTGCTGGACAGCAGGCCTGCCTCGCCGGAAGCTGTGCAGAGAACGGCGTAGGGAGCCCAGGCGCTTCCAGAGCCGGAGCCTGGGCTCACTGGGGCTTACCGGGTGATGCGGCATGCATTCCCGGGCCCCTTGACGACCAGGATCCAGCGCAGCGGGCTTACACAGCATCATGAAGAGCAGGCAAGAGGCCAACAGCAGAAAAATGCACGCCAGGGCGATGAGAACTGGCACAGGGTCAGCAGCCGGGGTGTAAGTCCCAGAAGTGGTAGGAGTCATAAGGAAGGT
The DNA here is from genome assembly GCF_949786415.1 of Peromyscus eremicus. NCBI lineage: Eukaryota > Metazoa > Chordata > Mammalia > Rodentia > Cricetidae > Peromyscus > Peromyscus eremicus. The sequence continues at coordinate 25,310,450 of NC_081432.1, forward strand.
GGGAGCGCTGGGGAAGCTGGGGCCTCCTGTGGTCATGGTACCTGCAAGGGCAGGACAGAGAATCAGGGCAAAGCAGCTGTACCCCAGGCACGGACAGGTGAGACTTACCTGGAGTACACCAATGGGGGCTGAGCAGTCACTCATGCTCCCATGATGCTCTTGTCACAGGTTAGTACAGCGAGGCCCAGAGAGGCATCGGACACAGCTGATTAGTGGTGGGCTGGGTCTGAACCCCGGGGCTTCTTTCTGCTAAACCCCTGCCCCGTGGCTCTGGAGAACACAGCGTATTGAAAGCTTTCTGGCATTTTATAATTGGCTCTCAGCAATTGCCATATAGTCTTAAGCCTAAAAACCCAAATCGAAGCCCGAATCTGCCAGTAAGCCACTTAATGAACCAAGAACAAGGCAGAGTATAAGGTGCTGTGGGTAGGTGGATGGGGACCCCAGCAATCATCCCCAGCCCTCTCTGAGTCACTCAGACACACTCGGGAAATACAAACCGTCAAGAGTTGACAGAGTGAAGCCAGAAACCTGCCCTGTGGCATCATTCACCTTCTAGACATTTCCATTATCCCTTCAGAGAATCCATCCTGTATGGGGAATGCCGCAGGCTGTCCTCATAGACAGAGGACAGGCTAAACTGGATGTCTGGGAGCTGGTGAGAATGATTCCAGGGCCTTAGTGCGGGTAATGCATAGCCAAAGAAGATAGAGAAGCAGCTCCGAGGGGCCCTGGATGGCCCCCACAGCCTAAGCTGGCCCTTGAGGACCTAAATATTTTTGCCAGGCTCTTCAGGCTCCCCAATTGAGGCAAGAAAGTTTTTGGTTTTTGGTTATTTTTTTTAAGGCAAACATTCCTGCTATTTAAATATTGACACCTAATTTGAAGTTGTTTAAAGCAAAGAAGACAGACAGGTATTACAAAATGCCGGATAAACTTGATTCCTAAAGTTTTGAAATCCATTTTCAAATATTGGAGGTGCGACACAGGCCAATCTAAACACACAAATGGCCCCCGTCCAGCTGACGGGCCAGCATCTATGGCTTTTGAATTGCACAACCCAGTAGAGAAATCCAAAGATCCAAGTAAAACTCTGAACTTAGAGACTGAACTTGAGTCTCACCTGAGGTGGAGGGAGAGCAGCTTCCTCCTTTCTGGGTTCCTTTGCATCTCCCTCGGGCTCTAGCACCAAATCCAGGGCCACCGAGGAGGCTCAGTCATGCCAAGGCCCTGCCTGCAGTTATGGGGAATCAGAGAGCGTGGCCACCCTGGCCCCTTAGCCCCTACAGCCCTTGGCCCAGGTGGGCACTCACCAGCAACTCCGGGACCTAACTCCTGGCTCCTGGGCACAGCTAACGGAGGGCATCCAGTGCTCTCCACCCACCTACCACCCATCTCTTACCCCAGCCCCTCCCAGCCCTTGAAGCCGTTCCAGGCTGGAAAGTCTGGTGCTCGTCTAACTGCTCAGGGCCTCCGCCCTTCAGGCCTTGGGCCTGGAAAGCCCTCTGAGTGGACAGCATTCACGGATCAGCCCTTCCTGGAGTCTGAGCTGGAGGAGGGACGGGGTATGCCCACTGCCACCCTCCATGGAAAGAAACTAGCTGTCCCTTGGCTCTCAGGACGTGGCCCCGGTAAGGAAAAGGCAGTCTCAGCTGAGAAGAGCTTCCGTCCTACTAGCTCAGAAGCCAGAGAAGCTATGAGGCTGTAGGCCCCAGGGCCACTTCTACCTGGGCATCCCAGCCACTCTGGTGGTAGTCAGGGACTCTGGGGTGCTTGAGAAGGGGCCCAGAGCTTGAGGCAAGCCCAGCGGCTGGATTCCCTGTTCTCAGCCATCAAGAACAGCTGGTTCTGGAGGAAGTCCTCCTAAACCCCAAGCACGGAGCCCACTTCCTACTGGAGCCCTCCACTGAATGCGCCTCTCTACCAGCCCTCACTAGAACTTTCTTATTTCCCTTAGAATCCCACAGAGAAAGCGTGACCTTGGCTTAGCCATTCCCCTTGACTGGGCCTCGTTTCTTTTCTCAGAGCAATAGAAGGACTCCCCAAATCTGAGCACACCTTCATGTCCTCCCAAGTTCCCGGTAAATGTCTCCCCACTTCCTTCACTGGCTTCCTCTACAGTCCTTCAACACTGGCCTCAGGCCTACCCTTGGAGGTCTGTATTCCCAGTGGCAAGGTCTCTCAGCGGTCCCAGGAGGTCCAAGGCGCACCAGCCGACTGTGTCCCTATGTATTACGGGCCCGCAACCGGCTGGCTTTCTCCCGGCTTTTCCTGCTGGGACTGGTTTCGTTGGGAGAGTCCTGGCCTGCGGAGGGGGGGGGGGGGTGGAGTGGGGGGACACAACTGGGGGCGAGCGTAGGGATGGCAACTGAGTGGGAAGAAGGAGAGGGGAGGCTCCTGCGTGGCTCACTCCAGCCTGTCTCCTGGGAGTCCTCACATGTGTAGAGAAACACTGGTGATAGCAGGGGGCGGATTTAACTGACTCATGGGCCCGGGGCTCCCACCATCCCCCTTGGAAATTTGAATGGTATGTTCGACTATTCAGTGCCTGCCAACCTCCAGGTTACCAGGGAGAGGGTCTATTAGCAGAGAGACAGCAGGAGGTGGACAACCGGAGTGATGGGCCCTACAGCCTCCCCCTTCCCCTGCAGGGTCCCTATGCCTCCTCTTCCCGGGATTCCCAGAAGAGCGTCCCTTTTAAGGCCAGAAGGCTGCAGAAGTGAGGGCCAGGAGCATTTTTCAAATTTCAAAACGCTGGACAGAGGGACAACCCAGGACAGGCCACTCACAGTTTGAGTGGAGTACCGGGTTCTCTCCAACCCTCCCCCACAACCCTCCTTTCCTCTAAGAATCCCAAACTTCCCTGGCAACCAGCTTCTCTACCAGGGGGCTCCAAAGTCTCAGAATGCGTCACGGTAGTAGTCACAGCTCCATCTAAGGCCTATAGCCCTTCACCACAAAACAAAGCCTTGTCTCCCTACCCTGAAGTGGACAAGAGCCTTCCAGTGTACTATTAAACATGGAGGGAGCCTTGGTGACCCAGCACGGCCCCTCCCAACAGGTGACAGGGCTGTGCTCCAGGTAGGCATAGCCTGCCCAGAGTTAGCCACGGAGTTAGCGCTGGGTAGGAACCCAGTGTTTCCCTAATGAAAGGACAAGAGCCCTTGCCACAGATAAATGGGGGCCCCAGTCTCTCTGCTGGGTTGATCTTTGCAAGGATCAAGGACCCCTCTTCGGTCCTCCTCTCTCTCTTGAAGTGTGTGACCCATGAGTGAAGACAGGAAAGTTTGTGTTAGAGCTTTGAGCACCCAGTCACAAAAACCTGATTTGAGAGCCGGGCGGTGGTGGTGCATGCCTTTAATCCCAGCACTCGGGAGGCAGAGCCAGGTGGATCTCTATGAGTTCGAGGCCAGCCTGGTCTACAGAGTGAGTTCCAGGAAAGGCGCATAGCTACACAGAGAAACCCTGTCTTGAAGAAAAAAAAAAAAAAAAAACTGATTTGATCACTGTGGCCGAGAGAGACATGTGCTAGAGCAACCCTGGAATAACCCACAGGATCATGGGAAAATCAAGTGGAGACCCAGGTGCAGCTGAGCGTGCAGCATCCTGGGGACCAGGAAACAGACGTCTCAGTGCTGCGTGTTGCATGTGACTTTTATCTGGGCTCACTCAGGGTCAGCTCAGTGTCTCTCACTAGAGACATGCCACTAAGTCATTTACATCTCCAATCAACAAATATATAAAAAGTCGGGTTGTGGCGATCCAGTCCTGTAATCCAGCACTTGGGAAGTGGAGGCGGGGAGATCAGGAGTTCAAGGCCAGGCTGGACTACTTGAAATCTAATCTCAAAGCAACAACACAAAACACAAACAGCCCTACTATGTGCCGGGGACTAGGGACATGGCAGTGCACAAACCTGTAGCAGGAATCTTAGAAGGTCTTGTTGGTAAAAACAAACCTGGAGCAAGGTATTGGGGTGAATGCTGGAAGATCAGAGAAGCAGAACAAGCCACAGCCACCTCACCTCGCCAGTTCCTCAGCTGATCCTGTTTCCTCAGACTGGAAGCCTCTGAGTCCTTATCCAATTGGATCTCAGCTGAACTGTGCTGCTCAAAAGCCTAGAAGCTTAACCAGCTAAAATCTTCTAGATTCTGGTCTTCACGCCTTATATACCTTTCTGCTTTCTGCCATCACTTCCTGGAATTAAAGGCTCACTTTCTGGGATTAAAGGCATGTGTCACCATGCTTGGCTGTATCCTTCAACACACAGAGATCCAAGTAGATCTCTGCCTCTGGAATGCTAGGATTAAAGGCATGAGTGCCACCATTTTCTAGCCTCTGTATCTAGTGGCTGTTCTGTTCTCTGACCCCAGATTAGTTTATTAGGGTGCACAATATTTGGGGAAACACAAAAATCACCACACAAACCTCTTTCTCTTTTGGGGGGACCGTGTAGAGGAAGACAAGAACATATTCACTCAAGGTAGAATACTGGCAACAAACCCAAGAAATGATTTACCCAAGTTCTCCTTGGTCAACCATAACTTTATTAGCATTACTTATAGGAGCATAAATGACTCAAAAACAGTTGCATCACCATGGGTGATGACTCCCAAAGATGTTGCCTCCCACCTAATTTTTAAGCAGCTCCACCCAAGAGTCTCTTCAGTAATTACTGTCCACTGGAAAAAAACGGTTTTCCTGCCCCAGGCTGACAGCAGCAATAATCTATGAATATAATATAAATGCCGGGGAGGCAATTTGACGAGAACATCACATCCGCTGAACAGAACAACAGCTGTGGCCTTGCTACTAGGGCCTGTGACCTCCCCAGCCCTGAGGTGTCACCCTAATTTATAGTGCCAAAGATGAGTTATGCCCTGTGGCATGGGCCTTAAGTCCAATAGAAAAGCACCTATAACAGCCGTGCCACTATTATCCCAGAGGGCACATTTTGCCGGCCATGTAGCCCCCTATAGGGTCCATAACAGAGCAAGATTGTGACTTCTCTCTTAACAGACTGCATAGTGCCTTGTAGCACTACAAAGTTCAGCCAGCAGGGAAGGAGCTCCCAGCTCTGTCCTGGCCTGCTTTCTTCAACCAACATGTGTCGTATCTTCAACAATAAGGACGGTCCACCTAACGTTGGCATGCAACCAACAGCAGTCACAATAGCCTATCTGATGTGGGGGTTCTCGGGGGCCTCTCTGGCCCACAACTCTCATCCAGCACTGGGATAATCCATCATTACGGCTTCTGGGCATGCCCTTTTCCACCTATGTGGTTTACCTTCATTTCAGACTCTTTAGCTGCTATCTTTACTGTTATTCCAGATGTTTATCCAAATCTGGAAGACACTCAGGATTGGCATTATACAATGAGGCCTTTTCATAGAGGATGGGCATGCTCTCTGGAGCCCCATGACTATCCACTGTAAACAAGTATCAGTGGTTGTGTGGTTCAGCAGCTAAGGGGGGCACCAAAAGAGTGTTAGCAAGGTCCAACGCATCATGGGAAGATCTTGTCACTGTTGTCAACTGTTTCCTCAAAAAAACCAAAAAGCAGTGTTGGGTACCACATCATGGGTGGGGGCTCTACCCTATCTGTCACTCTAGAATGCACAATCATCCTCCATAAACCACCCTATCTCCTCATCCTGGGCCACTGACATGGGGTTGCCATGTGTTTCCCTGCCCATGATGGCCTTGATGGAGATAGGTTGTGACTCTTGACTGAACTGGCAGTGAACGGTGGATGGGGTCCATGTGGTCATCTGCCATGCCCGCTAAAGGACTGTCTGATTCTGGACCAGTACCCTGGTCACTGTCCATTGACAACACCCAGTTACTGAAAGGTACTGAAATCTAAATGAGGTTTTCGAAAAATAATCTCATTCTGTAGTCCAGGCTAGCCTAGAACTTGCTATGTAGACCGGGCTAGCTTTAAAATTATGACAGTCTTCCTGGCCTTGCGTGCGATGCTGGGATGGCAGGCGCATGCCACCCCTCCAGCCCAGTACCCTTTCTTGAAGCAGGAAATGTATACAGCTTATTCTGAAAGGATGGCTGCCCACTCATTGGACGGTCTTGCCTTTTTTACCTATTTCACTCATCATTTACTCCTTCCTTCTCTCTCATAAAGCCTTCCAGAAGCTCTCTGGCATGGCCTCCGCCCTCTGTCGATATTTTCCCTAATGCGTTTGGCTCAGCACCAATCTTACCTCATTTGCTGTCTGAGTGACCTGGCGAGACCCCTTTTCCCCTCTCTCATCCCCTCATCCTTGCCTGAACGCCTGACAAAGCCAGTGGACACATTGGTCTAAATCATTTAAATCCACCAGAGCCTTTCCCATAGCGTAAAGGTCACGCTCCACCAGGGAGCTCAGCGAAGACACCCAAGCCCCAAGTCCAGCCCTAGGTAAATCAACTTCTTTTGTAACTCTCTGGCACACACAGTGCTCAAGGCCACAGACTGGCCATCAGTCACCACCTCTCACATGCCCAGTTCCCTTAGCAATGCCTGCCATTCCTCTTTGTCCCCCAAGTCCCTGCTAGCCACGAAAATCTGAGACATAGCCAAGTGTCCCTAGTGGCTTGTCTGGGGGGCTTGTTTTCTCCTATCATCTCAGTTTATGCCCTCTTCACCTCAAGGGGGAACGGGTGGTTATATCCCTTAGTTCCTTAGTTCCACACAACTTGGGCTGTTCCCGTCCGCCTCTGTGTTCCATGGCCTCACACATAAGGCTCAGAGAGGCTCTTTTATTCCTTGTTTTAAAGTCTTTCCCCTGAGGCTTGAGAGATGGCCTGGTGGTTAAGAGCACTCACAGCGCCTCCAGAGGGCCCCAAATTTGCTCCCTAGCACCCACATCTGGTCATTCCCAGGGATCCAACACCCTCTCCTTCTGGCCTCTGCAGGCACCCACACACTCGTGGCATATCTGCATACATGTATGCGAAAATAATAATAAGTCTTTCCCGATTCAATCAGTTCTGAGGCTAAGTAGTCCCTGGTTATCATAGTTTATTGTCCTGCGCCATAATTAAGGCCTCTGCCTCAATGCTGAATCATCGATTTTGCCCCCTTTACCTGTATTAAAGATTGGGCTGAGGAGCATTTCTCTCACTTCCACATGACTCCTCCCTAGTCTCCTGTTCTTTCCATGGGTTCCAAGTCTTTGCCTCCCAGGAAACCTATTGATCGCAGCTCTAACTTGCGTTCTGTCTCCCTTTGCATCCTGCCAGCCATGGGAGGCAGCAGGCTGGCACCTCCATCCCCTTCTCCCTTTTCAACATCTTTCTGGCCGAATCAACAGCATCCACGCGTCACTTTCCTACTGTAATTTCTCCCTTACGTAGGCAAGTTCTTTCTGGGCAGACATCTGAGCCTCAGTTGCATGTCAGCACCCACGGCAAAGGCCATGTAACCACTGCTGTGACTGCTTCCGGCTCCCCCCAGGTGGGTCAGCCTCGGATGGACATCTCATCACCCATGGCAGATGCGGTCTGCTGGTCCCTGTTTGGGTGGTGTCTTAGTGACTTTCCTACCACTGTGATTTAAAAATGCCCTAACAAAAGCATCTTATGGGTAAAGGGCAGATTTTGCTTTACAGTTTCAGAGGGATACCAGTCCATCATGGCAGCAGGCAAGGAAGGCATGGTGACTGAGGCAGGAGGCTGGCCGGTCATAGGGCATCTACCCTGGGGAAGCAGAGAGTGAATGGGAAGTAGAGCCAGGCAGTGAAGCCTCAAGTCCAGTCCCCAGTGACCCACTTCTTCCAGAGCAAGGCACCGCCTCCTAAAGTTTCCACAACCGTCCCAAACAGTGCCACCATCTGGGGACCTAGTATTAAAATATAAGAACCTGGGGCGGGGGAACATTTCATATTCAAATCACAATAGATACCACTTCTGTTGCCAGAGAGATGTATGCAAACATCTCTTCAGCCCAGATAGGGCACTGATGATAAAACCAATGACTCCACCCAATGCTACCTTGGTGAAGTATTAAGTTTACAGGACCATAGGTTACTTACAGGTGAGATCACGGGAAACTCTCCAGCGGAACTGTCCGCAAGTTGGTCAGGCTCCAGGGATGCAGCGTTCAAATGTCGTCACCCATGCTAGGGTAGGCTCTTCAGTGATGCCCCTGCTTCACGGTCACCCCAGTGATGTTCCTAAGATGTCAAGAGCCTCACAGGCAGGGGATCATAGAGGTATGGAGTGGCCTCTTCCAGTCTGGGCCAGAGAGTGATGATGAAATATCATCCCACAGCAATCCCCCGCATCCCCCATGAAAAGGGGATGGTGCCTGGCAGTGGTGGCGCACGCCTTTAATCCCAGCCCTTGGGAGGCAGAGCCAGGTGGATCTCTGTGAGTTCGAGGCCAGCCTGGGCTACCAAGTGAGTCCCAGGAAAGGCGCAAAGCTACACAGAGAAACCCTGTCTCAAAAAAAAAAGAAAAGGGGATGGTCCTGGTGCCAGCATAAACCACAGATAGTAGGGTGCCCTTGTGGATAATAAAAGGGATGCACACACATGCCTGGGGATGGAGAGGGGCTGCAAAAACAGCTTCCCTTGGGACTGCCTTGGGACTAGGACTAACTCCACTGTTTCTTCCCCTTCAGCTGAAAGCCACAGACGCAGATGAGGGCGAGTTTGGGCGTGTCTGGTACCGCATCCTCCATGGTAAGTGGGCTGCCACAGGACAGGAGGGATGGCCGCTGCCCCGCAGAGACAACGCTTCTTTTTGGCTGACCAGAGCTGATGCCCAAGCGCTGTACACACAGGCTGGAGCCCAGGGAGGAAGTGGGGTTCCTGACTGTTTGCACCAAGTTACATATGTTCTAAGCAAAGGGTAGTATACTGGCCTTGTTCCCAAAGCTGTCACCTTGACAGAGGGAACCTTGGAAGCCAGGGAAACTATTTGGGGATTTACTCTCCTTGGGCCACCTAGAATCCGGAACCCTTTCCTGGGCCACTCACCACAACCAGAGCATCAAGTCCACTCATCTGCTGCCTTATAGGATCAAGGGTGAAGAACTCCAGGGGCTGAGTGTGGATAAGTGTGTCCCTGGAGAGAAACCAAGATCATGGGTACCAACCCAGCCCTGTTGGGTTCACTACATACTAGATTCACTCACCCACAGACAGTAGGGTTTGGGTCCAAGACCCTTCTGAAATTTCCTGAAGCTTTCCTACCCTCAATGGACGTGGAGGCGTGGAGACAAGGGTTAAGGCCTTCTAAGGCCCTAGTCCTCATATAAGGAAGAGGCAGGCCCATGCACCCCTCGTTAGGCTATTTTGTGGGCTTCAGCCAAGTTCCCACATCCTGTGGGCAGCACCAACCTGCCATAGGGCCTGGAACCCACTGTCCTCCATCTTACAGACATCCTCCTCCCAGTCCAGCCCATGCATCTCATGTGCTCCTCCACACAGGTAACCATGGCAACAACTTCCGGATCCACATCAGCAGCGGGCTCCTGATGCGAGGCCCTCGGCCCCTGGACAGAGAGCGCAACTCCTCCCATGTGCTGATGGTGGAAGCCTACAACCATGACCTGGGCCCCATGCGGAGCTCTGTCAGGGTGAGACCACCAGTTGGGGCAGGTTCTGGTACTAACTGACGTCTTGGGCAAGCCCAGCCAGGGATCTTGGATTTGTCCTGAGTTTCTTCAGCTGAGGAAGGGGATCCGTGATAGTCATGTCTGTCCCAAAGGAAGAAAGAGGAATCCTCACCGATCTATCTTTTATATCCATCCAGCTCTCCACAATGCACAATTAGGGAAACTTCATAGACAGCGTGAACAACTATATACCAACACTATTTTGCAGATGAGGAAATGGAGACACAGCGAAGTGTCTAGAGGCAGAAGCAGGGCTTGCGATGATGTATTTTGGGTCCAAATCCAATGCTGCTTCTCTTGAAACTGTTCCTAAAATACTCCCATCCCATTCTCAGCTGCCCTATCAAATGCATTCTTTGTAACCCCCATCCCCCCACCCCCCACCGCCACATACACACACTAGGCAGCTGAGGCTAAAAGACCTTCTCTAATGGGCACACAAACACAAGGATCTGCCTCCTGCCTGTCTGCTTGTCCTGTGCATGCACATTCCTCCTCACTCTCGATACACAGGATACACACGTAGCAGCCCATAGGTCCTGTGCCCTAAGGCCATAGGAAGTGAATCAGAGCCCAGGCCTTGAGTAGGAGGGAGGTGGGAATAGAGCAGGCAGGGACTTATACCCAGACATGAGCATTGCTGAATCAATTAAACTTATCAGTCCATCGCTACCTGCTGTTTCCTGGGACTAGAAACACTGAGCAGAATATATCTGGCCAGCTGTCACTCAACTCACTCAAGGGACACTTCCCCAAATGCCGATGATGGACATGTCCAAACAGGAACTGGACCCCATGCAGATCTGTTGGAGTGGGGCCAAAGCTGGATTCCCCCAGCTCCTGCCCTCACCTTGGAGGAGGTGGGAGAGAAAGTTGGCTCCCGACAAGTCACCCCTGACACCCCTTATGGGGTGAATGAATACCCGTCCAAGTGAACACAGCAGAGGGATCAGGTGCATTGGATCCTTCCAGAGCATGGTGACCGACACAGACATGGTTTCCTGAGAACACGCCAGGAAGTCTTGACGATAGTGCTTCCCCATATGACACGCTCTCGTTCACATGCCCATGAGCACATTCACGGCAGTGTCTTCCCTTTGCAAGCTCACAGAGTTCAGATCACAGAGTGGCTGACATTAGGGCAGCTCAGGCTGCATCCCTGGACTTCAGGCTTTCCTAACCACAGCCCTCTCTGTGGTCCCTCACCTCCCCCACCCACCTCTTCCTCAGAAGCCTCCTCCTGGCACCTGATCACTGTAGCTGCGACGTGCCACTTTTCACCACCAACCTTGTTAAACCAAATTCTTTGCAGCATCCCTGGGTGTAAAATAGATCAAAGGTAGACTGTGTAGCACTGCAGGGGTGAGGCACCCAGCCATAGCCACAGGCCCCTTATGTGCCCCTGTCCTCAAGAGGAGCCTGAGGAGGAAGAACTTGACCCAGTTCTGAGGTAGTCCCTGCATCACATCCATTCTGCAGATGAGAAGACTGAGGCAAAAAGGAATTAACCAACTTGGTAAGGCTTAGGATCCCGTGGCAGTATGGGTATAGACAGGCTTCAACCCCAGGCAGGCGGCCCAGACTGTTCTCTTGCCTCTACACTATACTAACCTCTGTACCACAGTGCTCAAGAAGGCTCCCCAGAGCCCTGACAGGAGGTGCAGCCTCATCCCCAAAGAGTAACTTTAAGAATGCAGATGCTGTCCCCCTGGCATGAAGATCTGACGGCTCTTGTAATATAGAGCCTCCGCACCCCTAAGAGACCTCGGTTAGCCAGGGACCTTTCTGATGGCAATGTGAAGACTCTGGCTTTGCCCGGCAGGCTGTAATCCCTGCTCTAGGGGCTAGAGACAGCCCTGAGGGCCAGGAAACAAGGAGGGACACCATCTTTATGGATGCTGGGCCTCTCTGGGTACGCATGCCCTTTGCATGCCCACATGCCGAAGTGTACACACGCGCCTGCCCTCTTGTCCCTGTTGGAGGGTATGGCAGCTCTGTGCATAAACTCTGGACAGAAAGCAGTCTGGTTCCGTGAGGCAGCTGGCAGTTTCCTTGTGTTCAGCAAGAATTCAGCTGGCCTATATTTCCTGTTCAGCTGTGTCTCTCGGGTTCACAAACCACACACCATCTTTCCTCCTGTCTCTGCTGCTAAAAATGCCGCCAGAGCCATCGAAAGCCTGGCCACATGTGGCCAAGCTACAGGCCCCCTCCCTCCTGTTCCCTTCACACTGTCCGATTGGCAGTTTCTTCCCCACGGCCCCCAGGAGTCAAGGTCATTAGGACAAGCAGACTCCGGAAAGGCCAGGGCTTGGCGTTTTGAAAGATGGAGGGTTCCTTTCTGTTTACACAGAGTTCCCGAAATTCGCCTGTGCAAATTCCTCCCACAACCACCACACCCAGGATCTTCTGCAACAAGTTGTGGGCAAAGCCAAATATAGAAGGTTCACTACTACAGCTGTGATCTGAGGTGGACGCTGTCATTTGCATAGGAGATTCTAGGTGTCTGGAAATGAAAACGGCTAGCAGGACAGGCTGTGGAACCCCAAGGCAATGAAGTAGGGAACCCTCTGTGAGCCTCCCTAGCTACCACATCCCTCTTCTCCTCTGCTCCCCTGGCTTTGCCACCCCACCCACCCTGAGTCGTCCAGTAAATTCCCTGCTAACTGTGTGTGTGTGTGCACGCGCATGTGCACGTGCGTGTATTTGTGTGTGTGTGTGTGTGTGTATGTGTTGGGATAATCCCAGAGGCAGCTATCTGTATATTCAAAGTGCCGAAGGCAGGTGCCCTGAGGCCATCTTGGCCACCCCACTTCTGTCTTCAGTACCCCACTCCACTTCCTCCTTTCTCCAGCCTGCTTCGAGGTCCTGCCACCCTGGCTCTAGGGAGCCGGGAGAAGGGCTTCTCTTACACTGGGGCCAGCTCATCCCCAGCACAGAGCCCGAGCATTGGTAGGTGGGGAGCCAGGAGAGTCCTGTCTTCTCCCCAGCCTCCCTTGTCCCTGTGAGATCTTGGGAAAATGATTTCCGCTTTCTGGAACTCTGTTCGCATCTCTGGAAGGAAGCAGAGCCTGGGACTCCTGGTAGCTCCTGTGCATCTGCCCTCTGATGTCCCTTTCCTCCCCTCCACCATGGTCTTCCAGACAGCATGATTCAGGTCTACAGAAAACTCTGGACGTTCCCAGGTACGGGAGGATAACGAAGAGAGGGGCCATCCTTGTTCATAGGCGCGGCTTTCCGTAAACACCCTTTCAGTAGTAGGATTTTTCTGTATCTGACACACATTCATTAAAGGGAAATTTCAAAAAGTATAGTAAAACAATGAGGAACATCACACACACACACACACACACACACACACACACACACACACACACACACACAGAAATCTCACAATCCCAAAATGGTCACCTTCTGGGGTAGGGTCCCCAAAAAACAATTCCAGGACAAGGATTATCATGAAAGTCATTAGTACGTTTCCCCAGGAAAGTGGGAGAGGGGACCAGGAAACCCCCATCGGTAGGGGGAACTGTCCTCTGTTTCATTGGTGGCCCTAGCAGGAGCCAGGGATCAGTCCCCGCTCACCATTGTCTGCCCTGGCAATCTTCAAAGGGCTGCTGTGTGGGGGTCACAAGCTTCTGCTCTTGCTGGCATCACATTTTTTTCCTTCCTCTGTCTTAGCTGCATTTTAATCTTTGGATGGAGTTAGTTACTTTTCTATTGCTGTGACAAAACACCATCACCAAGATGAAAGAAAGCATTTTATAAAAGAAAGCATTTTATTAGAGGACTAATGATTCAAATATCTGGAGTCCTTGACCATGGCACTGGAGCAGTAGCTGAGAGGTTACATCTGGTACACAAGGATGCGCACACATGCATATGCAAGAAGGAGAGAGAGAGAGAGAGAAAGAGAGAGAGAGAGAGAGAGAGAGAGAGAGAGAGAGAGAGAGAGAGAGAGAAGTAAAAGCCCACCCCCCGGTGACACACCTCTTCCAAAAACGCCACACCTCCTAATCCTTCTCAAACAGTTCCACCAACTGGAAACCAAGCATTCAAACATGGGAGCCCATGGGGGCCATTCTCATTCAAACCACCACACTTACTAAGTACTTCCATGAGCCTGGTGTCTTAGTTAGGGTTTCTATTGCTGTGAAGAGACACCATGACCACAGCAACTCTCATAAAGGAAAACATTTAACTGGGATGGCTTACAGTTTCAGAGTTTCTGTCTATTATCATCATGGTGGGACATGGAGGCATGCAGACAGACATGGTGCAGGAGAAGGAGCTAAGAGTACTACATCTTGATCCACAGGCAACAGGAGTCTGTGTCCACACTGGGCATAGCTTGAGTGTAGGAAACCTCAAAGCCTGCCACCACAGTGACACACTTCCTCCAACAAGGCCACACCTCCTAATAGTGCCACTCCCTATGAGCCTATGAAGGCCAATTACATTCAAACTACCATACCTGGCATATTTTGTCTTCCTAACCACCTCAGGAGCAGTGTGGCATGAAGTCATTAGTAACATTACCTTTTTGTGCTGGAGAAACTTGACCACCCTAAAGTGTTACAGGATAGTTGCCGATTCCTACAGGTCAATGCAGAACTCAAAGGTGTCTGGGCACCAGCCCTGTGGCTGGTCCTGTTTGAGGAACCAGGTTCAGTGGGAAATAAGACAATGCCAGGTCCTCCAGAGGGCATCTTCAACAGGGAGCAGGGACCATGTCCTGGGTTGCCAGCCTCCACTCTCCCTGAACTGAGCCCTGGCACATCCCTGCAGGTGATCGTGTATGTGGAGGATGTCAATGATGAGGCCCCTGTGTTCACACAACAGCAGTACAACCGCCTGGGCCTTCGAGAGACCGCGGGTGTCGGCACCTCAGTCATTGTCGTCCGAGCCACTGACAGAGACACCGGTAAGGCAGGCGGGGGAGCCATTTCTCAGGGTGACCCTCCTGCTGGCCAAGGGGTCCTGTCATCTTTAGGCCCTCCATGTAGCCACATCCAGGGTCAGGAGGGGCTCCTGGGTGGCATTCAGTCCGTACTCAAGAGGATGGGAGTCTGGAAAGTTATCCAACCTCTGATGGGCAGAGGAGAGTGGACCGCTTTGCACATCCAGATTAGTCATCCCAGGACCTACCAGCCCCAGTGCTAGCCTTTGGCCTGGGCTCAGAAAGGGCTGAGAAAGGCAATAGGGCCATGTCATAAGGCTAGCCTTGGCCTAAGTCTCTATTCAGCGGCCACCCTCTACTGCACAGGGGATTGCCAGAGTTTGGTACTTGCAAGTCTCCTCACTGGCCATCCTTCCTGTAGGGAAGTGATCTGCTTTGAAGGCAGCCTCAACCTGGCAGAGGTTGCCAAGCCCTAGAAGTGGCCACAGCGATCACTGTCAAGTGAAGGGGGCAAGATTCCAGAATACTGCAGCCTCCTCTATGGAGCCTGGGCCCAGTTAGGAGAGGGCTCCTCCCGACCCCACCGCCCCCAAAGAGGCTCAGCCCAAGCCTCTAATCAGCTACCCCAAGAGTCCCCATGCCCCCTCAGCATTGGAGATCACCTGCCTCCCAGGATGAGTGACCGGGGCAGAGAGCTAAGGATTCTTAGCTGGGCCATTCTCTAAATGGCGCTTCAGCACAGGGTCAGGGTCACTGTGTGTTGCGGAGGCCTCTTCTGGCACGGGCAACCCTTTGAGAAGCTGGTGAAAGTCCTGGGTGCCCTCGCCAAGCTGAGTGGTTTTGTGCCTGTCTCCTTGCCAACCTTCCCAAACTGCCTGCCTCCTGCTTGAGCAGTGGTGTGCAGAGGGGGATGGGCAATTCCTTGGCACCAAGAGTTTCTTCCAGCAGGGAACCAAATAAAGGCTTGGCTGCTCTGAGGGCACCTAAAGCTTTTAGATCAAAACATCACTACAAGATACCCGCTTATCCAAATCGTCAAGACAGGCATTTTAACTTAAATTTTGAGTCTCTAGGAGCAGAGCCAACTCCCTCTGGCACACTTCTAGTGCCAATATCAAGCCCCAGAGGGGGTCTATGGTGTGCTGGGCCTTGCCATCCACCTTGACCTCTGCTCCCTCTTCTACTGCATCTTTGGGGATAGTGTATGCTGGGGATGGGAGGAGGGAACAGCCAAGGTCTCTCAGGAGCAGCCCCTGGTATAGGCAGCTCAAGAAGCCACAGGGCAGCCCCACCCCCAATCTGGGACTTACATGGCTTGCGTCTTCTCGCAGGGGACGGTGGCCTGGTGAACTACCGCATCCTGTCGGGCGCCGAGGGCAAGTTTGAGATTGATGAGAGCACAGGGCTCATCGTGACTGTGGACTATCTGGACTACGAGACCAAGACCAGCTACCTGATGAACGTGTCCGCCACAGACCGCGCGCCCCCCTTCAATCAGGGCTTCTGCAGCGTCTATGTGACGCTTCTCAATGAGTTGGACGAGGCTGTTCAGTTCTCCAATGCCTCCTACGAGGCAGTCATCATGGAGAACCTCGCTCTGGGCACAGAGATTGTGCGGGTGCAAGCCTATTCCATCGATAACCTCAACCAAATCACCTACCGCTTTGATGCCTACACTAGTGCCCAGGCCAAAGCTCTCTTCAAGATAGATGCCATTACGGTAAGGAGGCGTGTGGGCATGGCGGGGCTCTCCCAACACAGTGTGCACTTATTGAGCTCCTTCTGGATGCATGATACTCTCCTTAAGTTAAACGTCCTTATGGTACATTTCTTCTAGTATTTTGGGGCACTATATTGAAAGCCAAGCAGTCTGGTGTCCTTGTTATTAGATAGGGGAAGTTACAATAGGAAAAGCCAAAGACTTTCCCTGCTAAATTCACAGAGCCATAGGCTGCTTCTCTGGGTACCAAAATGTATAGGATTCCCCCACCCTAGGTTCTTGGGGCCCACTGGGTACCTTGAGATTTGGGTCAAGTCTGAAAAGCTCCACTGAGTGGGATCCGTGGGGGGTGGGGGTGGGTAGTGACGGCTGTCAGTCTGCCCCACTTCAGGTGAGGGTCACCAGCTATTCACTGTGTTCCCTGACCAACCTGCAGTAAGAGAGTTCCCAGGACCTCCTCCAAAGCTTCTGGTAGCTGTTTATAGCCATTTTTGAAAGCTTCTGGTAGCTGTTTACAGCCATTTTGGAAACACTTTGCTTAGATGAGCAGAGCAAGAGGCAAGCTCTGGGTGCTTCCATGCCCCCTTCTGGCATAACCCTGTCCCCTCAAGAGCACCTGGAATCCCAGTCCTCAGGAGGCTGAGGCAGGAGGATCTAGACATCCAGACCAGCCTAGGTTACATGGTAAGACCCTGTCTCTAGAAGACAAAAATAAAATAAATAAAAGGACCTGCAAATATTTATCAGCCCAGATGCTTTCCCAACACACAAGTCAGAGGATTTTGTGGAGGCTCCAGCATGGAGACACAGTCAATTATCCCGTTTCCATTCCTCTCCTCTCCCTAGATGCTCCTATTATTACCAGGAAATTCTAATATGCATTCTGCCATATTTCCTAGCCTACCACTATATACAGGATTTCATCTCTCCTTTCACTTTGTCTATTAGGAAACTCAGATCTAACTCTTTCCCATCTCTTCAGTAGCTATCCTAAGCTGGTTGGCCCTCTTTGCTTTAGTTAGGCTTTCTCCAGAATCCCTCCTTTGACTGTCAGCAAAGTATGAATCCCTGCCAGCCCATCTGTCGGAGGGGCACAGCTTTGCAGCCTGGACTGTCCCAGTGCAGAAGGGCAGTTTGGGCAACCTCCTGGGCTTCCTGGAAGGCAGCCTTGCTGTGCCCAGAGTTCCAGCAGAGTCGGGCCAGCCTCCTCCACATGCAGAACCCACCTTTTGAACCAACTAGTATGGACCTGGATGCAGTGGCCTGCCCATGTGCTTCTTGCCCTGGCCAAGGTAGATGAGAACCACTCAGAGTGCCTGAAGTGTGCCAGGTCTTGCCCTAGGAGAGATCAGGAACATAAGCTGAACAAGGGCTCTCGGGCAGGGGATGGAAGCGAGCATAAAAACTATGTGAGTCTGTGCAGCCAGAGAAGATGTGGGAAAAGTGTCATGGTGGAGTAATGGGTACTGCTGGGCTCTCTACCTAAAGAGGACCTGTTTGACTGGGAGGTAGGAACCCTTCTACAAGAGACGGCCGGCATCTGGATGGGATGTAAGAGCAATGGGACCTCAGCCAGCAGGCTCACGGGAACGTTGGGCTGCGCCGATGGACTGAAACGTGGGAGGCAGGGTGGGGTGGGAGAAGATGGTTGAATCCAGCTGGAGCATGGAACCGCTGCCTGATGTCACTGCGATGTTTGCCTCCATCGCCCACAGGGTGTGATCACAGTCAAAGGCTTGGTTGACCGGGAGAAGGGTGACTTCTACACATTGACAGTGGTGGCCGATGATGGTGGCCCCAAGGTGGACTCTACTGTGGTGAGTGCGTCCTGGGTGAGAGCCCCACTCCAGCGCCACCCCTCCGGGCCCCGATTCTCCCCAGCACACGTCGCTGGGGCAAGGGCGGTCTCAGGACCATCATGCAGCCAGACCCCTGGGCTGAGACCTTGGCCAGATGGGAGGGTGGTATGGGCTGCAGACCTCGTGGGTAGTGGGTGGTAAGTACCAAGCCAGCCAATAACCCTCTGCATCTGCCTTTCTCTCCTTCCATCTCCTGTCCATACTGCCTACAGAAGGTGAGTAGCCCATGAACTGCCTCACACCGCTGGTGGTACATAGACCCTCCTACCTTCCCCGGAGATAGGGTCTATGGGGTGGAGGGCTGGCAAGATGGCACAGAAGGTAAAGGTGATTGCCACCAAGCCTGATGACCTGAGTTTCATCCCGGGACCCACGTGGTAGAAGGAGACAACCAACTCCAAGTCATCCTCTGACTTGCACACAAATGCTGGGCCCATGTCTGTGCTCACTCACATCCACCCACTCCCACCCAACTACCCCACAACACACACTGAACCAGTCAATCATTGTAAAACGAAATGGGGGAAGCACATGAACATCTACGGCAGGCGTTCCGAACACTCAGACCCTTCAGGACCTCCCCATCCCATCCACTCTCCCGTCCCAAGCTCTGTCCTCCATGTTCTTTCTAGTCCCTATGGGACCATAAGATGGAAGTGTGATAACAAAGAAATACCTGGACCATGCACAGGTAGGGACCCTGAGACCTTCTCGGTGGCTGTGTGACAAAGGACAGCTGCTTAGCTTCTCTGTGCTTCCCTTCCCTCCCTAATGGGGTGTCCTGCCAGTAGCCCTACCCTCCTTAGAAGGGGTGGCAGATCTTAGGAGGGAGATGTGAAGGAGGGTGCTCAGGGCCAGAGCTCAGGGAGTGCCTGGGATGGCAGCTATGGCCGCAGGGTGAGCTGGGTGAGCCCCATTACCAGGACTGTGTGCTGGGGGCCTTAGAGTGAGTGACTATTATGGTCAGAGGTGTGGGACAAAGCCCCAAATGAGCCGGGCCTGGGGTGGAGCTCAGGAGTAAATGGGGCTTTGATCCCCACACACCTGGCTTTCTTTAACCCCTGGGGCAGCAGGCAGGAGTCCCACATCCTAAATCTCCCAGCAAAACGGTCTGGGGATAGGTGGGGGGCTCTAAGCAGACCTTAGCATCCTTCTCAGTACTGCAGGCCCAGATGCCCTTCAGCCCTCACTGGTGGTAAAGGTTCAGGGAACAGGGCCTGGGATGCCACTCTGGCATCCAGGCACCCCTTGTTCGGACGTGACTGGCAAGTACTTCATGCACTCTCTCCCACTCAGCTGTCTGCACGCTTCCAAGAAACAAGACCCAGATACACAGCCCAGTTGGCCTCACACTGTTTGAGATACTAGGGTGTAGGTGCAGGAGAAGGCCTTTAAAGGTGAGACAGTTTCCTCTTGAGGCCAGGGGCCAAACCACAGCTAGCTCAAGCTAGCTCACCTTCACCTGACTCCTCCCTGTGCCAGCAATAGGGGGGAAGAAGGGGCAGGAAGGAAGGCTCAGTTATCAGAGCTCCTGAGGTGCACATTTGGGTGCTGGGGGATGGGCAGGTAAGTGAGGTTCTGAGGCTGGGAGCTGGAGAAGGCCCCATCTCTTCTCACCCACCAAGGCTGGCTCCCTTCCCATCCCCCACCCATCACATCTACCGCTATGATCAGAGTTGCAGCCATGGCAGGGCCATTGGCCGACTGTGCCAGGCCTCTGCTGGGCCCCTGATGCAGCAGAAACCCAAAGTATAGTTAACCCTGCCTACCCAGCATGAACTAGACTGAGGGAAAACCCCAGTGACAGCGTCACGTCACTGTGACTTAAATGTATGCGTCGTAAGATGTCAGGGAACCCGGGTGGGCTTGCCGGAGGCTGCTCAAGCTGAGTTCTGCAGAATGAGTAGGCGTTAATGCAGCCAACAAGGAAAAGGTTTTCTGGCAGAGGGAACAGGATGTAGGTAGGCCCTGTGATGTAAGGACCTTGACTGGCCAAATAATTTGAAGATCCAATCACAGCAGTTTTCTGTCGGGTTTTGCCCTGAGCACAGGGCACTAGGCATCATTATTTCCATTTCCCATATCAACTTGCTTACTTAGCAGATGCAGAGTACGGCCTGATAGACAAGTACGGGCTGGGTAGGGAAAGACTGAGTGTCCATCGACAGGAAGGAGAGACAGTGGAGATTACCATAGCCACTCTTACCTGTGTTTGCTCACTTCCTGCTTCCGGCATCCGTGTATTCTTGTTCCGGAAGTTTTCCGCTGAGAAAATGGAAAACCAGGGAGGTTGAGTAACTATGCCCAAACTCACACAGCCAGAAGTGGAGGAGTTGACCCAACTTCCCCTGGGATCTGACAGCTGCTCCATGACATGGTAGGGTGTGGCTGAAACCAGGAAGGGCCGCCTGATTCGGAAGGAGGAGACAGTGAGCTTGTTCTGTAGGATGGACAGGGCCCACAAGGGCCATGAGCGCTGTGCACACCAAAAGACGGTCCGATATGGAGTCCGGAAGCCACAGCCCCGATAAGGATGATGAGGACCGGCCTGGGGTGGAGCAGCTTAAGGAAGCCTAACCTGGGCTTCCTAAAACCCAGGCCACCTCCCGACCTGTCCCTGGCAGTCAGTAGAGGTCTTTGTGTTTGTAGTCGCTGTGGCCCGTGGTCTTCCTAGGGCTGGTGGCCACACCCACAGTGGGCCCTCTTTCTTCCTGCCCATGCTGCCCTTGTCCACTCGAGGTCCAGACTGTGTAGACTTGAAAGAATATGCAATTTCATGGAGCTTCCCTTCCCACTGGAACCCCCCAGGTCACAGTAGCCCCCTGCTCCTGGCCTGGCCCCCTCCCTTTAATGCAAAACTGTAGCTAAGGAGGCCAGAATCTGGCCAGCAGCTGCGTGTCCACCAGCCTGCCCATGGTTTTCGTTTCTGTGACTCATTGGCTCATTTCATATAAAAATCTGAACTCCTCAATCTTCCTGAAAAAACAGGAAGTGGTACCAGTGCCAGGCGGGTATTCCCAGCCTTCGTTCCCATGAGCCAGAACCTAGCTTCCCAGCTGTCCCTGTCTCTGCCACCTCAGACAATCTCCACCGGCCCCTCTCTTTGCTGTGCTGATCCTGGTAATAAGTGTGCAACACACACACACACACACACACACACACACACACATACATATATTGCTCAGAGAAGCGAGCTGCTAGGATGGGTCTGGGAGCTTGAATGCTTGCTCAAGTCCCTGCTGACCTCGTGGTCTAAGGACATCTTGGGGAAGGAGGCAGGCGGCTGAGTGTGTCTGTCCCCAGGTCTACATCACTGTGCTGGATGAGAATGATAACAGCCCACGCTTTGACTTCACCTCTGACTCGGCCATCAGTGTACCTGAGGACTGCCCTGTGGGCCAGCGAGTAGCCACTGTCAAGGCCCGGGACCCTGATGCTGGCAGCAATGGACAGGTGGGCATCAAGCCAGGGTCTACCCAGGCTGTAGGGTGTTTCTCATCCCTCAGGGGCCATCTGAGCCATTCCTATCGCCAAGCAAGAAGGAGAATTTATGTGGTGAGATTCAGGTCCACTCTCTAGGCTCCCAGGCTGCTCTGCTTACATCCCCTGGACCTACTGCCAGACACATACAGCCTTGGTGGGCCTGATCCCTTTCCTCGGCGTTCTCCCTTTCTTCCAGCACCCCAGAAGAGCAGAGGCATGATGGGCATGGATGCCAGGCAGCCCCTTGAACCTGAATTAGCCATCTCTCTTCCCTGCCCCCTCTCTCCTCCCATAGGTGGTCTTCTCCCTGGCTTCTGGTAACATTGCTGGGGCTTTTGAGATTATCACCAGCAATGACTCCATTGGCGAAGTGTTTGTGGCTAAGCCCCTGGACAGGGAGGAACTGGACCACTACATCCTCAAGGTGAGCACCTACTGGCTTCTCCTGGAGCACTCACACCAAGCACTCAGGAGGGAGCCCACCTCACACAATCCCCAGGTGGTTAGTTTCCTGGCTGTCACCAAGTGACAGGGGGCATGTGGCCCGTGCAAGGCTAAGCCCAGTAAGGCTGATGGGAGAGGGTGACCTGGGACACGCTTCTGTTCCCAGCAGAAGCAGCTGAGGTGTCTGTCCCTGCCATAAGAGCCAGGCATGATGGCATTTGGTACCCACCTAGAATCCCAACCCTCAGGAGGTAGTGGAAGCCAGAGGATCAGGGCTTCAAGGTCATTCTCAAGGCTAGTCTCATAAATTTGAGACCACCCTGAGCTACGTGAGACTCTGTCTCAAAAATAAATAGATAAATAGATAAATAAAACAAAACAAACAAGCAAAAACAGCCAGGAGAAGCCGGGCGGTGGTGGCGCACGCCTTTAATCCCAGCACTCGGGAGGCAGAGGCAGGTGGATCTTTGTGAGTTCAAGGCCAGCCTGGTCTACAGAGCGAGATCCAGGAAAGGTGCAAAGCTACACAGAGAAACCCTGTCTTGAAAAAACAAAAACAAAAAAAAAAACCAAAAAAAAAAAAAAACCAGCCAGGAGAATGCCTAGCAGAGCTGGTGGGACTCTGACCCTGTCAGGAACACAGTAGGACCTTTGGCAAATTATTTCTTCTGGCTGGGCCTCAGTTTCTCCCTCATATGCAATGGGCAAAAGAACCCTACCTGGGTTCTGCTGCAGAGCGAAGGACCACACTGACTATGGTGGCCGCTGAATTGCTGGGCCCACACTGCTCCTCGGCAGAGGCCGAGTGCCTAGAGACCCCCGAGGCCACACTGAAGTCCCCCATGGACAGGCTCAGCAGGTGGTCAGGACTCCAGAGGGTTGCAAAAAACAAAACAAACAAACAAACAACTATCCCAGGCCCTCTCCCTGCTTACCAGAGGCCAGCTTGGAATGACAGAATCAAGGCCAAAGGCTTGAATCATATCTCCGACCCAAGGTCAAGGTCAAGGGGCTAACAGAGCCCAAAACACAGGCAGATCAGGGCTCTGCACCCTGAAGTCAGATGCCAAATGAACCTGACATAGGCAAGGACTGTCTGTAGCGTAAGCAGAAGGGGAGAGCTTGGTGATGGGCACTGGCCCGAGATGAATCGGTGAGTCTCTTGGCTCTCCCAGGTCCTCCCTATCAAGGGGACGGCCTTTGGGCTCCATAGTTCTGATCCCATAGTTCAATCCTGACTGTGAACCCCCTCCTCTTTCTCCCCACAGGTTGTGGCTTCTGACCGTGGCACCCCTCCACGGAAGAAAGACCACATCCTACAGGTGACCATTCTGGATGTCAATGACAACCCTCCCGTGATTGAGAGCCCCTTTGGATACAATGTCAGCGTGAATGAGGTAAAGATACCCAGGGTGAACCATGGACAAAAACTGACCATGAGACACCCATTTAAATGTCTGCCTGGCCCACTGGTCCCTCAGTCTTCCGAATAGAGATTATGCATAAATGCAGCCCTAGTACTCAAGCCCTGTAATATATTTTTGTGATAAAGCAGAGACCCTGGAATAGCTTCTTTTTTTTTTTTTTTTATAACAAACGTTATTTGTTATCTGGCACTAAGGCTGGATGATTGCAGGAAAACATTTTCCAAACCTTTCTGGGCATAGTGCCAGGGGCTGCTCATGAAGCAAGGCCGTTTAGGGTAGAGCCCTGCTCTCAGGGCAGAGGCCCACAATAGCTTCTGATTGGCTGTGTGGGTGTGCATGCATCCTTCCCCTGCACCTGAAGTTTTTTCATATGTGAGTGTGAGCATCCAATCTGAGCTTACGGGTTTGGACCAGAATCAAGGGGCTCACACAGGACCTGTCCTGTAGGAGGTAACCAAAGCACATTGTCTATCAGCATCCTGATCACCCTCCTCCTTGCCCCAGGGGACACAAAGCAGAACTTCCAGGGAGCCCGAGCAAAGCCTCAGGGCACCAGGAGCAGAGCAAGGCTGTTCCTTGAAGGCCCTGGATCTAGGATAACCACTTTCTGCTCTCCCACCAGAATGTGGGTGGAGGCACCTCTGTGGTCCAGGTGAGAGCCACCGACCGTGACATTGGGATCAACAGCGTCCTGTCCTATTACATCACTGAGGGCAATGAGGATATGACTTTCCGCATGGACCGGATCAGCGGGGAGATTGCCACACGGCCTGCCCCACCTGACCGGGAGCGCCAGAATTTCTACCATCTGGTGGTCACTGTGGAAGATGAGGGCACCCCTACACTGTCGGTAAGCAATGGAGATGGATGGGACAGTGCTGGCCTTGTGTGTGAGAAGCCCCTTGTACCCCTCAAAGCACGGATACTTCCTAGGTTGTGTGCCTTTAGTTCACAGGCCAGGAGCCTCACAGGGCAGGTGTATGCCAAGCAGGGGCCTGGTTCTCTCTAGTCTGCACTGCTCTGGGTCTCTGTCCAACCTCTGGTCTCACTAAAGGATGCTATCAGATGAGCCTGACATCAGGCCTTGGCCAGGGAGTAAGTAAAGAGGGACTCGTGACCATACTGTGCACTGCAGGGCCACACTCAACCCTAAGGCTGTGCAGCTCTCTGGCTCTCTCTCTGCACATTGGTGTGGCACTGTTACAACACTAGGGTGGGAAGGGCTGGTGATGTAGTCCTATCTGGTGCTTCGGTGGTCAGGGCCACAGCCCATGATTATGGTTATGCGGTTTGCAGAGTTAGGGAAGGAGGCCTGGCCTGCAGACTGGGTGGAGACAGCGTGTGTGCTGGAGGACTGGTCTGTGACTTGGGACCTTGAAAGCTGGCCAATCAGAGCCTGCCAGACTCTCATCTTTGTTACCTATAAAAGGCCGATAAGATCTGCAGAGACGGTGTTTGGGGAATTGAATTAGCTTAGGTTGGCACAAGGGCTTGGTAAACACGGAAGACGGGAGAGGATCGCATCTGCATCATCTATTGCCACGGTTCCACCAGGAGGTGGATCAAACCCAAGACTGGTGTGAAGCGAGGCCTTGATCTGCAGGCAGGTGGTATAGACCAGGCTCAGCCAGCCAGTTCTGGTCTCAGCTGGGGTCCCTATCCTGTGCACGCTGCTGCACATCAGCTGATCAGGCTGCACTTCCAGCGGTTGGCTGGCATTTATCGAAGGCGACAGGGACAATTCCTCTAACTGGCAAGCCTATGCCTGTTCAAAAGGCACAAGACAGGAAAGAACACAAGATACATGCAAGGCCCCGGTGATTGCAAGGCTTGAGCTGGCCCAGGGTCCCTCTGTGGCTTTCTCTTGGCCAAAACAAATCACAAGCCAGTCTGCACAGAGTGTGGCCTCAATGAAGGGAAAGATTGGATACATTTTTGCTTAGTGGCCCATAGTGTCAATGGCCCTGCAGGAGGGCATGACAGGTCTAGCCTGGCATTCATCTGGAGTAACTCTGATGAAGGGGTAGGAATTGGGTCAACATTTTGAAGTAGGAAACAAGCCTCGCTCTGCCCGGCCTCCTCAGCAGCATCCTCACTCCCAGGGCAGCTTGGTGTCTGCTAGCTTAGTCACTCATGCTATCGGGGTAAATAGGACATGTGTAACTGATTGGGTGTGGGGGTATTGTTTTCGTGATGACATGGAAGGATGCAGTTTTAATCATCTTCAGCGATGTGTTTGGCTACAAGTAACTGACCTTCAGCTACACAGTTCTAAGTCAGATTGCATTCTTTCACATTCAGTCTCGATCATTACAAAGATAGATTTTTGTGCTCAGTAACGGTCAGTGTTTCTTGGACTTCTTGGTTGCAGAAAAGCTGATGATAAATGGAAAAATCACAGGAGGAAAAAAAATGAAGTAGGAAAATCCATTCTTTGGAGCGTCCCGGTTTCTTGACATAGAAGGAAGAGCTCTGATATTTGATTTTCTTTTTGATATGTTTTCATGTAGCCTAGGTTGGTCCAAACTCAGGATATAGCTGAAAATGACCTTGAACTTCTGATCCTCCTGCCTCCACTTCCTGAAAGCTGAGATTATAGGTGTCTCACCATGCCTGGTTTATACAGTGCTGGGGATTTAACCCGGGACTTGTGAGTAGATCAATGCTCCAGAGGAACTCCACCAACGGAGCCATATCCCCAGCCCTGTGACTTGAAGTCATTAGAGTCACCTCAGTGAAGAACTGCATTGGCCTCAGGGACATCGTTTGAGAGACAAGCACGGAATCTTCCCCTCTGCCTGGATATGGGGGTGATGGGCCTCTCTCTCTCTCTCTCTGCCCGTCAGGCCTGTGGAATTATGTTACGGTTTGAACATCATCCCAGACAGAGGCAAGAGGTGGGCCTCACAGCTGCAGGTCAGCCCTGGGCAGTGTTCAGCCTCAGGCAAGACCTCTAATTGTACATCCTCCTTAGCTGTTTTATCTGGGAGAGCTGTCCATTCTTTAAGTCTGCAGCAGCAAGGCCATGTCGCAGGCTAGGACACTGTAGACAAGACAGTCTGGGGGAGTATAGAGGACAAAATTGACACTCTGTGCATGATGTGACCCAGGGCTGGGAGCTCAAAGCCAGGGACCAGGAAGGCTTTCTAGGCCGTATCATTATTTAAAATACATTGATTTATTTATTATTTATTTTGTGAGGGGAGGGGCGTGTGTGTGCATCAGTTCTCTCCTTCTGGGGGGTTGAATTCAGGTCATCAGGCTTGTCTACAAGTGTCTTTTCCAGTGAGTCATCTCACCAGCCCACAGGTGTTATTTGTAGCATAGGGCTTAGGAATCGTCTGCCAAGAAGTTTCCGTATCCCAGAGGAACCCCTGCGTCCACACCCCATCTCCTTCTTTCTTCCCTGGGTAACATCCCCTCACCTCCCAAAGCCGGACATTCCTATTCACAGCCTCGAGCCTGTATCACCCAGGCCAGAGACAGCTGGGCTGCAAGGGCCATCCGGGCCAGCCCCAGGTCTGCCACACAATGGCCTGCCACCCGGCCAGAGGAAATCATTGTATTGCTTGGGACCTCTGTTAGCTCCAAACTACAGGCAGGAAAGACAGGACTATGGCAAGGCCCAAATGGCCATCCAGGGGCCCCTGCAGGAGGAAGGGCTGGGTCCAGGGAGGAAGGGCGGAAGGCAGTGAGGAGGTCAGGGGCTGAGCCCTGGCCCTAAGGCACCTTGGCAGGAGGTTTAGGAGAGAGGGTGGCCTCTCTGACATATGAATGACAGCCAGCGACAGGAAATACAGTAGCAGATAACCCTGACTTCTCAGGTTACTGGGGAGAAAAATCCACACCCACTCTGTCCACAGGCCCTGGTTGTGGCTCCAAGGTGGGCTGTGCGCTGGGAACGCTGCCCTAGCAGTTCATTACATTCTTTAAAGTGAACCTCTGCCATCAGGATCCCGGCTCCCCCCAGCTGTGGCTCTGGCCCCCAGCCTGGGCATTTCCCTGTGTCCATATCAGGCAGGAAGAACTGCCCCAGGCCAGCAAGAGCAACCCAGCCCCTGGCCTTTCACCTTGACTTGACTTTTTTTTTTTTTAAGCAATTTACCAAATGTGCTATCAGAGAGCAACAGGATGTGCAGTCGTTAAAGCCCAGCTGCAGCACACCTTGCTTGTTGAGAGACGTTCCGCCACTCCCCAGACGCGGGGACACACAGCTGGCCCAGCTCCCGGGTCTGTCTCAGGGGTCAGATGGAGCTCCCTGTTCCCTCACCTTCCCCCTGATGCACACAAGTGGAGTGCGTGGACCACAGTGTCTACCAGAAGTCATTTGGAGGTGACCAGGCAGGAAGGGGGTGACAAGAACTGGTATGGAAGGAGCCTACACACTAGCACGGGTTCTCCAGAGAAGACAGAGCATAAGTGAGAATGTATTCCTGGTGTGGAGTGAACTGGAACCATGAACGTGCAGGCTCAGACTCATCTCTCAGGAGCGCAGTGTGTAGAAGGCGAGGGCAATGGCGGGTCCTGGGCGAGGAGACTGTTAGGTTCCATGAAGGGAAGGGGGACAGGCCTAAGAGGCAGGAGAGCCAACCTCAGTCCCACCAGCCACAAACCATGACCCTTTCAGAGCCGCCATTTCCTTTTGCATTAAATGGGGACGGTAAAGACTCTTGGTGAGGGGTCGGGGTGGCTCAGTAGATGCAGTGCTTGCCACACAATCATGAGGACCCGAGTTCGGATCCCCAGCATCCACAGAAAAAAAAAGCCAGGCAGGGCTGCATGTAGTCTGTAACCCCGGCAGCTGGCGAGGTGGGGGTGGGGTGGGGACAGGCAAATCCACGGAGCTTACTGGTCCGTCAGCCCAGCTTTATTGGTGAGCTCCAGATTCACCGAAGGGTCTGTCAGAAATAAAATGGAGGCACTAGAAGAGATGGCTCAGGGGTTAAGAGCACTTGCTCTGTTTCCAGAGGACCCAGGTTGATTCCACCCACAGGGCAGCGCACAACCATCTATAACTCCATTTCCAATTGATCCAATGCTCCCTGCCCTGGCCTCCACAGGCACCAGGCACACACATGGTGCTCATACACACACGCAAGCAAAAACCCATACACATAAAATATTTAAATGCATGCTAAAAAATGCAATGGTGGGGCTGGAACGATAGCTCAGTCATTAAAATCTCTCTTTTAATTTGTTGCTTTTGCAGAGGACCAGGGTTTGGTCCCCAGCACTCACACAGTGGCTCATAACTATTTTAACTCCAGTTCCAAGGGATCCAACGGGCATGCATATGATGCATGTACATGCATTTAGGTAAAACATTCATAAAGTAAATAAATCTTTAAAAATAATACATTGCAGAGGAATGGAGGAAGATGCCCAATGGTGATTTCTGACTTACACACACACACACACACACACACACACACACACACACACACACACACAAACATATATACATGCATACTTCATACACATGCACACAAAAAAAAGATATTCGTTCAGGCTTGACATAGAGAGGAATGTCAAACAAACAAAATCACACATGAAAATCTTTTGGGAAACATATTTTAACAAAAAAGATTGAGATATGGCATCCATACTGCCACTCCCTTTTCCTGTATCCAAGGCAGACATTACTAATTAATCTCAGCACTTTCTTATCGGCTGTATTATCACATCTGAATTCCTCTCACCATCTATTCCAGGAAGCCACACCAACAGATCAGAACCATGAAACCCAGTGAAATGTTTATCCCTTGGCATCATGAGCTCAAAGTGATAATGCCATGATGGAGATCCTAGCAGGCCCAGACAAAGCTAGGTCTCCAGAGCGTAATCCTGGGGTCCTGGTTCAGCCCAGTTACCCAAGGACTCTGTATCAGCTATCAGCTCCCCCAGGCAGCCTCCAACTGTTATTAGTCCCCACCCTCCCAGGACTCCCATTCATTGTGGGCAAGGAAAGTGTCAGGGCAAAGCAGAGGGCATGCAGGGCATGGGCCAGATGGTCCGTGCTCTCTGTGGTCTGGGACAGGCACTCAGCTGGGCCGTTTGTTTTCAAGGGACTTTTGCCTCCCCCTATCCTGCTTGGCACCCCCAGTTCCTCTTTTGCCTATTTTAGTTCCCTGAGAAAATCTTAGTTCAGCTCCCACCATAGCCAGGTCAGCTCTGGGGTGCTGCTCTAGCTCCTACCCAGGAAACCCTTCTCCAGGAGGTAGCATGTTACCGGGACCCAGGTTAGTAGAGATAACCGGCCCTCAGAAGCCCTCAGCCTAGCTGCCTCCTCCAAGTCCTTCCTCCAGGGAGCAGATCCTGAAGGAGCCTGGGCTCTGGGCTGCTTCATGCAGGGGAAACATTGGCCAGGCAGAAGTAGGGTAGCCCCAGGCCTGCTCTTTTGAGAAGTTGGTCTGAGGCACGCTACAGTACTCCAGCAGGGCCAGCTTGGTCCACACCAGTCACCAGTGGCTCTTTGGCTTGTCAAGAAGCCCTTCCCTTATCATAAACCTTTCCTTCCTGGTCCCTCCCATCCCAGTCCCAGAGAGAGCTTTATGTGAACCTCTAGAGATAGGCAAAGAACACCCCCACCCCCGACCCTGTAGTTTCTGATGGATTGCCTAAGGATGAATTAGTTCTTCAGAATATAGACTTCTCTCCCTAGGCTTCTGCTAGTACCAGGAATCCAATATGGCTCGGGAGACTACAGGGCTCCTTCCTCTTCCTGGGAGCTCAGTTCCCCACTGTGTCTCATCATCACCCCCATCTCTTGCCCCAAGGGCAAGACACCTCTATTCCCCACCCCCAAGACCCTACCCCTCCACAGCAGCAGCAAGGTGGCAGGGCCCCGGTTCATGGATGTAGCCAGAGCCTGGACCACACAAAAACTGCATCAAAAACAGGAAACCATGAAGCTGAACTTGCAGGGTCCAGAAGAGACTAGAGCCCTATAGAAGGAAGCTGGGCAGGAAATAAGTGGCTGTTCTGGTGGGAGGTGGGGGGCTCCTCCCCTTTCCACAGAGCAGCAGCCAGCCAGGGGTCTGACAGTCAAATTCTTAGAAGTCATCTGAGTGGCAAGGTCTGAAGCTTAGGACTGCAGGGACAGGCCAGCCTCCCCCAGGGGATAGGCTATACTCATCCCATAGCTAGTCTGTGGGTTTTTTCCCCTTTGACAGAGGCCCCAAAGCCCTGCCACAAAACACCTGGCGCTTCCCCCACGCCAGCACAGTGCCCCCAAAGCCAAAAGAACAACACACTCTATCTGTAGTAACTGTATAGTCTATGGTGACAGATGGAATAGAAGAGGAGGCCCTGGGGACAAAACAGGAGTCATGGTTTGGGGTCCTGACTACCCCAACACTCCTGTGATGGTACAGAGCCACCAGGAACTCAAAGCCCCAGACAGAGCTGGCATTCCACAGGGACCTGTGCTCTTGGACCTTACCGGACCACAGAGTTCCCAGCAGGTAGCCTATTGCTGGGTCCCAGGCTGGAGCTGTTCTCTCCACTCCCTACCCATCTGTCCCCCGGCAATGAGTGGGTTTCCTCCCGCCCGCAGGCCCTGGGTATGAGCTTTCCTGCCCAGGCCTAGTTCATCCCAGCCAGTGGAAGCTGCAGGAAGACAAATGCCAGCCTGGTGCTACTGTTCCTCCAGTGTTGGGGCTACCGTCCCAACTGGAGACTGAAGGGTGATTTGCCCAGCCTCACCCTTCCTCACTCTCAGACATCAGCTGTGCAATTTCCACCTCAAGGGCACTGTCCTTTCTCTTCATGTTTTCAAGTCCTTCATGAAGGACTCTCCTTGTGTGCCCAGGTCATGTCAGACCCTGGAATGGGAGCCAAGAGTAGCATTGGACCAGGGATAAGTTCTTTTATGTGCCTGCAGGTCACCCTGAAGATCAGTGGTCAGAACTGGAAGGATCCCCAGGCCCTGGCTGCCTGCCCCCCCATGCACCAGGCCCTTAAAGCTAATACCTCCAATTCACTCACAGCTGTTTACAGCTGTTGCCACATACTGTTTTTAATAGCATCCCTTTCACACTTAGAAGTGCCCCCCCACCCCCCCGCCCCTGATATAGATACCGCCCCTGATATAGATAAGACATCATGGAGGTCACCTTTGTCATTGTCCCCACACTGAACAGTGGGAGTGGTGGATGATGAGGACAAGAAGGAGGCCAGTCCCCGCTCACCTTTCCCATCATGCCCTTACCACCCTCTATGTACAATGGTCTGGCTTCGCGTTGCTCAAGACACTAATGATCTCAAAGTGGCTCCTGGATGCAACAGGGACTTCCTGTTTCAGAGCCTCTGGCCACTGAACTCTGTGGACCACCATACAGGCAGAGAGCCCAGTGTCAGACCCTCGGATTGCTGGTGGAGGCTGCTGAGGAAGGTCCCCTAGTGAGACTTAGGCAGGCTAAGCTCCAGAGTCCGGGGGATAGAGCCAGGCCAATAGAGCATCCTCAGACAAAACAGCAGGCCATCCACACACCCACAGTGGGCAGAGTCTCTTATATCTTGTGTCTCTTGCCTGGGAGGGTGGCAAGATGACCTACCCCATCCCATCTAGGCTGCTGGTTTCCATGAAGAAAGGCTGCTGCCACATTCTGGACATTCTGTGACTTCTTAGGTCATTTGGCATCTGGGGCTGGTGATGTGAAGTCAAGTCTCTGGGAAGAACTCGGCATCCCAAGATCTTGAGAACAGCAATGAGCAATCCAGCATCTTCTCCCTGCGCCCCCAACCCCCCCACCCCATAGCATCCAGAAATGGTAGGGGAGGGTCTGTGCATCTTGTAAAGCAGAGTCTAGGCTCAGAGCAGGAGAGAGGAGGCTGGGGTCAATGCCTAAAGGTCTGTTTAAAGGGCCAGCATAGATCAAATGCACCTGCCCCTAATCCAGGTTCCACTGTCCATGGTCCCCCAGCTGGTTTAGATGACTTCAGAGTTAGGGGAGTCAGGGACTGGATCTGTAAAAGAAAGGATAAAGAAGTGAATGGGGGAGGGGTGCCTGTGTCCCCTTGTTCAACTCTGCACCATGAAGACTCCCCAGGGATGCGGGGGGGGGGGGGGTGCTGCAGAGCCTGCAGTCCTAATGTTTCACATTAGTCACAGTGCGGACTAATACTGACGACACTCACCTAGGGATGGGAAGAAGACATCCCCGGGACCTGGAGGAGACAGAGGTGTGCTGGGGGCAGAGAGCAGATGCCGCCCTGACTCCGAAGGTTGCCGCTGGGCCACATAGGACAGTGGGGGCCTGCTCTTTGCCTCAGGCATCCCCTGGAAGGGTGGAGCGCTCTCAAAGCCTGGGTTTTCGATACCTTGGGTGTTGCCGCTAGAGAAGGAGAATTCGGGGTGATCAGTGCCACTCAGAGCATTTCTATCTTTCCTGCCTCCCCTTTCTTCTCTTCTCCTCCCAGCTGGGACAAGGGCAGCTTGTGAAAGCCTTCCAACTCAGAGGTTCTACCTGAGTGGGATCACTGGTAGAACTTCCTTTGACATATCTGAGACACTGTCTCCTTCAAACACATTGTAGGACAGGGACCGAGCTTCCGGAGGTGACTAATTTCTGAGCCCACCCAAGCCAGCCCATGCCCAAGCACAGATAGCACTGTCCTGCCTGCCCATCTCTGACCCCTGCTGCCCTGCCCAGAGCAGCCATTGGCTTGTTTATGCCTGCTCAGCATGACAGCTTTCTCTTGGAAGGCCTGGCGCAGCTGAGCCATCCACCATGCATTGGGCTGGGCCTGGGTCATGAGCCCCCCCTTAGCATGTTATAATGTCTGCCCCAGCCAGCTACTTCTACCCCTGCCCATCCTAAGCTAGGGTGCACCACTAAGACCCAAAGGTGCCCACTGAAGCTCTTCTGAGCAGAATCAGAGTCTAGCAGGGGTGAATGTGGTACACAGAGCTGCCCACCAGCCCAGATGTGCCAGATGCAGCTGCGACAAGCTGTGTCCTGCTGGGCAGGGGCCCCACATCACACAGAAACACCCATTCCCTGATACCTGCTTTCTCAAAGTCACGGTGGGCCTTACCTGTCCATCCTCACCAATTCCTGGGCACCTATAGGTAGACAGAAAAGCTGGTCACAGGAAGGAAGCCTTCGGCAGGCCCCATCCCCTGCACCGGGAGCATGCCCAGGAGCCCACACTGTTCCCTGAAGAGGTCCAAGTTCCATGTGCCTGTCCAGCGGGTAGACTCAAAGCAGAGCCACCTTTGTGTACAAGTGAAATACGTCTGTATTTTCCACGTGTGGGATGATGTCTGCCCCAGGCTTACACTTTCCCCGGAGCCTGACAATGTTGAAACTTGAGAATCTAAGTTTCAACCAAAGGCCAGGCCCCTGCGTGTGTGGACAACTGCTTTTCTCTCTGGTCTAGTCACAGCTTGAGGGGTAGAGGGTTCAAGGTCAGCTTCTAGGATTAGAAGGTCCGTTCTCCCCTCACTCTCCCCATCACTCCCCAGCCTTGCTACCATTTTCTCCCCGCCCCCACAAGCCACTACCACCTCACCCCATCCCCGGGGTCCCCCTAAAACTGGCCGTCATCCAGATGCAAGGACACCAACTTCCCTCTTGCGGGCAGCTCCCCA
Organism: Peromyscus eremicus; assembly: GCF_949786415.1. Taxonomy (NCBI): domain Eukaryota; kingdom Metazoa; phylum Chordata; class Mammalia; order Rodentia; family Cricetidae; genus Peromyscus; species Peromyscus eremicus. The sequence goes on from NC_081432.1 coordinate 25,344,495, forward strand.
CACCCTCCCACAGATCCTTCTTATAGGAGGAGGTCTACGGAGAAACGAGCTAGGGGGAGTGGCTTCTGCAAGTCAAACACAGGGAAGTGGCACGAAGTTCCTGAAATCTAGGTCACTTCTGCTGACAGAGCGACTCTGTGTCAGGCTGCGTGGGCCAAGCTCCTCCATGACACCTTGCTCTGGGGTGAAGACGGTGACCTCCACTTTGGAGCTGGGGATGCTGGCCCACCTGTTCTTTTCTTTTCTCCCGGGCACGCTCATCCCCAGGCAACCCAGCCCCCAGCCCAGGACTCAGGAGGTTTCTACCCAGAGTGTGCTGTGCACCATGAACTAAGCTGCCGCTGGCCGGCTGCAGCCAGAGCGCTAAGACTTGCTGGTTGCTTTTGGTTCCCAACACCCCACAGCGGCTACTCTGGGTTCTGTGTGGATCGGTGACTCCCCAAGGGCCACTACCCATCCTTGGGCGCTTAGTTTTTCTAAGCATTGATGCTTCTGATGTGTGTTTCTGTTGCTAAGTCTGAAATCACAGGATGGATTTGAGGACTTTCATTCAGAGGCAGAGAAGAGACTGGGAAGTATTTACCTTAGAAGATAATTTTGTTTGTTTATTTGTTTGTTTGTTTGTTTTTGAGACAGGGTCTTACTATGTCATTCTGATGCCCTGAAACTCACTATGTATACCAGGTTGACCTCAAAGTTACAGAGCTCTGCCTGCCTCTGCCTCCGGAGGGCTAGGATTAAAGGCATGAGCTAGAAGATAAATTCTTGTCCCCTTTCCTGTTACTGTACATGGGACATCCTTACTCTGGGACAGTGGCATGCTCCAGGACAAGGCTATTCTCCACAGGCACTCAACATGGCATGAAGTGTAGCCCATTCCAGCCCATTGTCACCACAGGGCTCTTCTCTTAAGTCCAGGTCACATACTCTCCTGGGGCAGATGGGAAGTTTGGAGCCCGTGTGTAGACTGAAGGTGTATGGAATAAGCGAACTTGGGCCTAGGTCTTCAGAACCCCACATGAATGACATTCTGGCCTGGTAACACTACACACACACACACACACACACACACACACACACACACACACACACACCTCAGTTTTCTTTCCTCCAGTCATCTCTATCCCACTAGGTCCCCATAAGTGGAATAAGAACCCTGTGGATGCCCTGCAAGAAAGGCCAGGCCCAATAAAGGCTGAGTGAAGTCCCCTGTACACTTGTGACTGCCACCCCAGAAGGGTCTGCTTTGCAGCTCCTGTTGCCTAATCTGACCACGTGACCAGGCAGTGCAGTGATCTAGGCAAAGGAGAGAGAAGACAGAAGGCACCTGGGAATCCGTCTAGAACCGAGCCCAGCTGGGCTATCTCCCTCCCTGTCCCCTCAGCCATTTCTCCCCCTGAAGAGGCCCGGGTTCCTCCTTCGCTCTAACCTGTCACGTGCTCCACGCTGCCACTTTAGGGATGCCCACGGGCAGCCTGTAGTAGGGTTATAACTGGCAGAAAGAGTCTAAGAGGAAGGGCGAGGGAGCCACAGCCCGCAGAGGCCCACTGTGGGCCTCCAGGAAAGAGGGTAGGGGGACGGCAGGCTGATTGAGAGGTGAAGGGGAGGGCAGAGGAAATCTGGTGTGACCTGGTGACAATAGTCTTCCCTCAATTACCTTCTGCAGCTAGGCAGAGGGAAGAGGCCTGGGAGGAACTGCGAGAGCAGGACACTCCCTACCCCCTGGGCTCCCACCCCTCAGAGAATGCAGGTCAAACAAGGCTCATAGGAGAGACTGGAGGGCAGACGGGGCATCGTCACCCAGAAAAGGGATGCGATCAGTGTTTGTGGCCACGAGCCTGAAGCCTGGCTCCACAGTTTATTTGCAGTGTGGCAAGTCAGGGAACCGTCCTCAGCCTCGGTTTGTCCATCTGTAAATGGGGACAGCAATGTCCCCTATTTGGGTTGTCGTGGTGACTAGGTGAGGCACAGATGTGACAAAACTTGGCACAGTGCCTGGCAGGGTGGCCTGGGGCCACCTCAGCTCTGCATTTAGAGTGTCTTAACCTGACATTCAGTTAGTCAACCCGCAGAGCCTGAGCTTTTGTCTGTGAAAAGCAAGGGACAGCCAAAGCCCCAGCTTTTCTGACATCCCCAAACTCGTGTCTGTCGCAGCAACGGCTGCTCAGTACAAAACAAACCCACCCAAGGGCCCACTCTAAGAGATCTCTGAGTAGCAGCATCCTTATAAACCAGTTTGAGCTAGCCCCGCCCTTCTGTGTAGTTACCTACTCATTCGTATGGAGTGCCAAGCCAGCCCTGCCTGGGCACTGAAGCAGCTGGCAGACATCAGGCCCAGAGAAAGGCATCCGTAGGTGCCCTTCTCTCAACTACAGAGTCAGCTCCTTGCGGGAGTACAGAAGAATGGGAAAGGACGGTACAGCCATCATGCCCCATGCCGTCACTGGCCTCCCAGCCAGGAAACCCCCTCACGGTCCTGGCAAAAGGTACTTACGGCGGTGAGAGGCCACCTGCCTCTGCTTATAGACCAGCAGCAGAATAAGTGGGAGGCAGAGGATTCCCACGATGCAGGCACCCGTGGCCAGGGCCGCAGCCGTGATACCTAGAAGGACAAAAGCAGCTGACATGAGAGTCCCCTTCCCACCACTTCTCCTGAAGGGAAACTGAGGCACAGAATGACCACAGAGGTGCTCAGATTCTGTCAGGTTGGAGAAGGGAGCTGGACAGGAATAGAATCTGCATAGCATTTGTGGAAAGGTTCCCAAGCTCTGTGGGGACAAGCTCTGGAGGTATGCATGTGGGCCCGGCTGCCCCCCAAGGCTTAGGATAGGTTTGTGAAGCCAGCCTGACTGCAGTTCCCCTTATTCCAAGGTAGCACCCATTGCAGAGAAAGCTTAGTCACTATCTGGAGCCAGGCTTTTCCTGGGAAGGTGATGTGACACTGGTAGAAGCAGTTGCCATAAAACCACCCCATGGCATGTGCCAGGGCAGACAGGATGAGAAGCCCAGGCATCAGGGCCCCATATCCAGACCCTTAGTGGCCGGAAGAGGCCAGGGAGGTCTAATGAGCTCCTTTCAGAGACAGCCATATGTCCCCCACCCCATGGGACACAGGGAAATGAGGACTGTGGCCCATGACAGAGGTAGCAGCAAAGAATGGAGAACAGACCCTCCTCCGGCATCCAAGGGAGAGAGAGCTAGACCACCCTGGACCTCAGGTTGTCCACTGAAAGGCCTTTCGCACCACATGCCAGGGCTCAAGGTCAAAAGGAGCCCAAGTGATAAAAACAAATTAGAACCATGGTGCCGCACAGCCGTGAGGATGTGATTTCTTGCATGCCACCGACATTTGCTTTTAAAGATGGATGTTTTACATTTGCTTTTAAAGGTGGATGTTTCACTACAATGAAAACAAAACACTCCAGCCTCACCAGGCTTGATGGCGCACGCCTTTAATCCCGGCACTCAGGAGGCAGAGGCAGGTAGATCTCCATGAGTTCAAGGACAGCCTGGGCTACAGAGTGAGTTCTAGCACAGCCAGGACAACATAGAGAGACCCTGTCTCAAAAAATAAAAACAAACCCTAGCCCATCCTTTGAGGGAATCCTTGATCTTTCTAGGGTGAGGGCCCTGGAAGCTTTGCCTCTTGATCACGTGTGTGTGTGTGTGTGTGTGTGTGTGTGTGTGTGTGTGTGTGTGTGTGTCAGTAAAGCGTTTGCTGTGCAAACATGAGCGCCCAGTGTGGCCACATGTAGCTGTAAACCGAGGTGATGGGGAGGCGGAGAGGGGAGAGTCCGTGGGAATCACTGGCCAGCCAGTTTCACCTAGCTATAAGCTGTAGATTCGATGTGAGAATCTGCCTCAAAGTAGAGAGAAATTAAGGAAGACACCCAGTGTCTACCTCTGGTTCTGCACGTATACATACATACATACGTGCACACACAGGAATGTAAACACATATGAAAATTCAAGTCTCTTCCTTGCCCCTCAACCTGGGCCCCCTCTCCACAGTCCTCATCTATCTAGAGCTGGTCTTACCTTATGGGATCACATAAGAATATTCTCCTGACCCCCAAGCACAGTTTGGACATCTGTCTGTCTACACAGAGACCTACTTCTTTCTTCCCAGGGCTCTATTATCCACAGCTTGCCCCAAATCGATGGGAGACAGCCCTGTTTGTTGAGGACATCACTGTTAAATTCCGTTTTCGACAATCCTCATTCTGCAACAAGGAATCCTCAGGCTCAGATTCCGGCTCACCCGGGCAGTACATCTGGACCTAGGCACTTAGCATCAAAGCGCTGAGCCAGGGAGCATCGTGTGCATGTTTCCTCCTAGGCTGTTGCAAAATTGTCTCGGAAGGGGCCGTGCCACTGCGTGAGCCCCGTATCGTAAGGGGGTTGGTTTATTTCAGTCCATCTGCTGACTCCAGGAGTTTAGCTGGGAACAGACAAGCCCTTGGAACCACAACCAGGGTAAGCCCATTTCCTTCCCAATTTGAGCCTTTCTCTCTGCCAAAACATGGCTAGGATCTCTTGTCACAGGATCAGGTTCACCTCCAGAGAGCTCTAGGAGCCGGATGTGCCTCGGTCTATTCGCTGCCTCCGCACTTTATTTGGGAACAAAGGCCATTTTTATCCCACTGTACAGCTAAGCAATGTGGAAGCATAAATGGGCTCGCAGTGAGGTGTATGGAACTGAGCAGACCGTTGGCAGGCACTTTAGAAGTACCCATTGGTAGGGAACCGGTACCAATTGCTCAGCAGATTGCAAAGGAAGTTCCAATCCATAGGAAAGCAGCTTCCCCGCCGGTTTTAATGTGGCTGCATTTGAACGTGGAATATTGAAAGGAAAAACGTTCTATAATTCATACCATTCAGTGTGGCTAAACCCCATCCAAGGACCTTAACGGTGGGGCAATCTGAGAAACTGGCTGCAAAAGCACCTTCCTCTCGTCCCACGGTTACTAAGCAACTCATGGTGCAGTTAGCCAGGTGCTCACAACCTGCCTTGGAGATTTGGCCGGGACCGCTCTGCCTGACCCTCTTGTCTGCAAGTGGCAATCCTGCCCTCTACGGTCAGTTGGTCGCTGCGGTTTCACTTCCAGAGTCTGTTTCCTTATACACTGGGCTTGTTTGTTCAGGCTCCTGCAGGGGCAGGCTCTGGAGGAATGTATGTGGGCCTGGCTGTCCTCGGAGACTCAGGACACCTTTGTGAAGCCGGCCTGACTGCAGTTCCCCTTACTCCAGGGGTGGCACCCATTGCAGAGAAAGCTTAGTCATCACCTGGAGCCAGGCTCTTCCTGGGAAGGTGGTGAGGCGCTGATGGAAGTAGTTGCCAAAACCACCCTATGGCCTGTGCCAGACCCTTTCAGAGCAGGCAGGATGGGAAGGCCCAGCTTGCTTAGTCTACGTCCAGGGTCTGCCAGGTACCCTGTGGGTGTGTGCAGAGGAGGCTGAAGAAGGCACCTGGCATATCCTTCTGCGTAAGGGATGGGAAGGATACAGAGACGGGTCTGCCCAGTCCTGTCCTGATCTCAGGGGAAACCCATGCCCCCCCCCCCCAGCAATGCAAGGCAATGCCAGCCCACACCTCTGGCAGGTTCCTTCCCCTCCCCGACACTTCCCCTTACCTAAAACCCACTTGGCCTTGGTCCTGGTTTAATCTAAGCTACTCTCCCGTAGGGTAACGTTTAGCCACTCAGACTGGAATTAGAAAAGGAAAAAACACAAAGACCTGGGCTGGAAGCATCATTAACAGACCCAGCGAGTGCCACGGTTGAGAACTTGTGCATGAAAGAGAGTTGAGGTTGGGACCTTCCAGAGTTAATGAACAGTAGAGAATGGTGTTCAGCAGCTGGCCCTGGGGCCTGTTTAGCAACGGCATGGGTGGCCAGGCAAATGCCCTAGAAACGTGTTAAGAAACCCATTTGTGTTTACCATCAGTTCCCAACCTGCCTTAGCCCAGGGATGGACGAGTTGCCTTGGGATGTGAGGCCTAGTGCATCAAGCGGAACCCACACCTCCATGGTGATGGAAGTTCCCTTGCAGACTGGTGGCTGAATGTGCACCACAGTCTTCACCCATCTCTACTGTTTTATTCTCCAGCTCCCGGAGCCTGAGACACAAGTGGTTCCCATCCCTGATGTAGCCCCTTAGATAATGTGCTTCCCTGCAAAAGGGACCCAGGTATCCCCATTCCTCAACAGAGAGAAATGATGCAGAAAGCCAGATTGTCCACACACACACTCCCCAAAGTATACCCAGGAGCCAACTCGGGTTTAGTGGCTAGTGTCGGGAGACTGCCGGAACCAGGAATGTGGAAGGGGACATCCGAGGTCATCAGGGTCGGTCCCAGCCCTCAACAGCCACAATGGGATCAAGCATGTTCTTTTGGCCCCCAACAAGCCAGTTCACTGGACAACTCAAGGAAGCAGGAGCCAGAGAGTGATGTCACAAGAATTGGCCAGGGTTTAAAACAGCCAAACCCAAGAGCGGAGATGCGAGGAAAAGAAAGACTAACCACCCTGGAGGTCAAGTTCAAGCTTCTACCTCACCCTTGGATATTTCTTCTCTAGAGTCCCGGGAGTAGAAAAGTCCCCAACCTCCTTGGCCCTGTCCACTTCACACTTCCCCAGCACTTCCCCTCCACCGTCTTGTGTCTCTGTCCCCAAGACTGAAAGCATAGATAGGCCTTGTTTTCACAAAGCCCTGTTGAAGCCGGGTGTAGGGGTTCACACCTGAAATCCCAGAACTTCGTAAAGCAGAGGCAGGAGGGTTGCTGCAAATTTGAGGCCAGCCTAATTCCACATTGCAAGTTCCAGGTCAGCCACAACCTGCCCCGAACCCCATTTTCCCCACTCATGACATGCTGGCAGTAGCAGAAGTAGCAGTTTTGCAAAGACAGATTCTTGAGGAAGGAACAGGGCCAGGGTGATTGCTCAGAGTGAAGGAGCCATGGGGAAGTGAATGTCGCCCATGCCCCACCGCTGCGTCCCTCAAACACATACATATGGCACACACAGTGTGAGCTGCTGCTTCGTGGGAAGGAAGAGGATGCTCAGAGGGGAAGTGAGGACGCATCGTGGCTTGGTGCTGAGGAGACCCTGGAGCTCAGCGGTGTGTGGCAGAAGGGCTTGACCCAAAGGGCTCACTGCCACATTGGTGTGGCTGTCATTCAATTTTGTACACGGCGAGCTTGTTGGTGGGTTTGAAAATATGAGTAATTTGACTAGAAAGTTGCTTTGGTCTTTGGGGCTTTACACAAGGCTGTAGTTCGGCTGGCTCAAACCCTCATGCATGTGGCCAGGGTCACAGTTTCCCTTCTGTCCTTCCAGAGTCTAAGCAAGAGCTGGCTCACGCTAGGTGCCTGACAAACCTATAAACCACAGCCCTCTCTTTGTGGAAGTGTGGAGCACCCTAAGACATGTGCCCTTGCCTACTATTTATGCCACAGGGCATTCTCAAATAAACCTCTATGTGTCCAGCCTCCCTGGGAGCGGAGCCCTCCAATCATCCATAAGGCCCCTCTCCGGGCCAGCACCAGGGCTGACAGCCACCCTGCAGCCTGCATGCCCAGTCTCCTTCACAGGCACGGGAGATGGGGCTGTGAACAGAGCTGGACAGACTACAGTCAAGTCCCTGCTGTGCCAGCGAGCGGTGTGAATAGCTGTGAGTACGGTGATATGTGCTTCACAGAGAGAGCCGCGGCAGGAGCGGGGGCTTCTGGGGCCACAGCCAAGAGGCGGAAGGGGAACAGAAGCCACAGAGAGAGAATGGGGGTCTGCAGGTGTATGGTACTGGGGTGAGAGTCCAGAACAGGATCTGGGCCCAAGGTAAATACAGAAACGGGGTGCACAGAAGATACGGGGGTGGCCTCCTTACTGTCGCTCTCCTGCTCGTTAGACGGGTACGCGGTGCAGTTAGGTGGCGAGTCTTTGCCTGTGGGAACAGAGAGAGGAGTGTTAGGCGAGTGTGAGGCTCATGAGGTCCTGGAGGTTGGTCCAGGTTAGTGACTCCTCTCCTGTCACAGGAATGCACGCTAATGCCTGCCTGGCAGTGCTGGCCCAGTGGAGTCTGTACACACATGCAAGTGTGAGCCCATGCACACAACACACACACACACAGATTTCTTATCCTGCATGTTCTCATGCCACCTCCTAGGGCAAATGGGTACCTGCTGGCACCTACATCTTGATCCAGTCAAGTCTTGCATTCCCAACTGGGCAGACAGACGGATATATACACACGCACCTCACAAGCATTTAGCCACGATCAACTCAGACTCAGTACACTATCACCCCCCACACACACACACACACTGCTTCCATTTTCCCATGAGCAGTAACACTGCCAGTCTAGGTACATACATCCTCTTACATGAAAATGTGACTCTGTCACAAATAGAGACGCGCGTGCACACACAAGATAATCACATGCCTGCACCCCACACACATGCACCCACTCCTTACACAGCCACATGCCCTTGAGTGTCATGCCACTCATCATCTCATACATAGTCATGTGGCAGATATGCAGACCCCCTCCTCCCCAACCCTCAGCCATGGCGGTCTGTACAGGATGCTCACCTGTCTGTACCTGCAGCTCCATGTACCCGAAGAGCCGGTGTTCTGGGTGGTGGTGCCTGATTTCTACCACATGACAGCAGTAGAGGCCGCTGTCCCGCAGGGTCACATTGCGCACGGTGATGGAGAAGTTACCGTGGTGGTCGGAAGCTAACTCCAGCCCATGCGCCTGGGCCTGGTCGTGGCTGGTGTTAGGCGCCTGGTGGCTTCCGTGGTGCGGATGAGCATGCTGGGATGTGAAGTTCCGTATGGGCCGACGCTCTTTGCACACTTGGACCTCACTCCGCGAGCTGAGGTACCACGTCTTGTAGAAGGTCACATCCTGGCCTTTGGCCACGGGGCCCAGGATCCTGCAGGTGAGGGTGACGTTCTGCCCCTCGGGACACACGTACAGGGAATATGGTGTAGCCACCTTGAAGGCTGCTACCGGACCTGTTTAGAGAGAGGAAAGCCCCAGTCACCTGCCTGAGTGAGTGCCACTCCTTGGCACTCTCAGGGTGAGTAGAAAGCTTGACTCATCTACTTCCCAGCTGCAGACCCTGGGCAAGTCGACTGACCTCCTAACCCAATAAATACCCACATGGGCAGGGCCAATGCCAGGTGCCCTACCTCTGCTTCGGAGCCATTGACCTAGCTGAGCAGACAAGCCTGTCATGACCCTGTGGGCAGAGGCAAACCAGTACGGGGTTTCCAGAGACTTGGGAGGGAAGAAATGGCCTTCCGGGGATGGGCGTGGCCCTTCTGGAAAAAGGGTGGGTCTTCTGACTTTAAATGAGACTTCACAAGTGAGTACGTCTACCCAGGCAAGATGGTAGGAATGCAGGGAATACTCAAAGCAGCTGAGTGATAGGGTTGCATGACAGGTCCTCACCCATGCACCTGCTACCCAAATGTAGTTCTCTCCTTAAACAGACAAAGAAATCCTCTGGTCCCTGTCTCAATCCCCATTCCTCTACTGCTTAACCCCATGGACCTAATGAAGGTGTGTTTTGTTCATTTTTTTTTTCTTTTTTAAGACAGAGTCTCATGTATCCCAGGTTGGCCCCAAGCATAGCTGAAGATGACCCTGAACTAATCTTCTTGTCTCTACCTCTCAAGTGCTGAGATTTTGAACATGTGTGATCAGTCCAGTTTAAAAGGCACAGAGTCTCATGTCCAGGGCTTTGTGCATGCTGGGGAAGCATGCTACCCTCCCGAGCCACATCCCCAGCCTGGGCCCAGTCTTTTGAGACTAGAATTAGAGCTGGAGCCCCTGCCCACCCCCCACACCCCCCACACCCCACACCCCCTACCCCACTCCTGTCTAACTGTGTGAGCCCATTTCCTCCCCTGTAAAGAGAAAGACATGTGCAGCAGCATGGGTTGAGAGAGGAAGGACAGTGGGGATGCAGAGGGCTCTAATCTGAGGGGTGCCCTGGTCAGCACGCCTTAGCGTGCCCTTGGTTTTCATTCACATTGCAGGGGCTGCAGGAGATCTGACAGACAGGGGAAGAGGGCTTTCGAATATACATAGAGTACGAATGGAGGGCTGGAGTCATGGCTCAGTCAGAAAAAAAAATTGTTTACCTAAAAATGTGAAGCCCTGAGTTTGGATCCCTTGGACCCGGGTAAGAATCTGGGCGTGTTAGGACAGGCCTGTAATTCCAGTGATGCTGAGATGGGAGGTAGAAAGAGGTGGATGCCTAGAACTTGCTGGCCAGCTAGCCTAGACTTGGTGCAGCTCCAGAGCAATGAGAGACCCTGTCTGAAAAGCTAGGAGGGACACCTGCTACCAAGCTTAACGACCTAAATTCAAGCCACGTGGCGAAAGGAGAGAACCGATTCCAGTTCCTGCAAGCTGTCCTTTGTCTCCATACACGTGCCTTGAAGTGGAGTGCATATACACACACGTGCACCCACACACAAAATAAATACATAAATGTTTTACAAGGTGAATAATGACACCTGAGGTTGCCCTCTGATCTCCAGACACACGTACACATGTGCACGCGTGTGTGCACGCGCGCGCACACACACACACACACACACACACACACACACACACACACACTGCTCCATCCAGAGGTACCACCTGGACCTCCTCCTCTGACGCCCCCTCCCTGCCCTCAGAGCCCAGGCCCATTGGTACTAAGCTGGGAACCCCTAAAGCTCTGACAGCCTGGCCCAGTGCAAAAGGCAGCAGCCTGGTGTGGCTCTTGGAGTTGAACCAGGGCACACTGGAGTCCAGTGACACTGAGTCATTAGGCTGAGTCTCAGACTCACAGGAAGACAAAAAATAAAAAACAACAAGAGAGAGGGTGAGTGTTAAGGCCAGGACAGGAATCATTCACATGAGTGTCCTAAAACTATTCTCTCCGCAATTCAAGAAACGCTTCTAAGGAGAGGGGCCCAAAACCAATGGAATGAAGAGGTTAGCTTCAAACTCCTCACCACAAAAATAAGAATGGCTAGTAAGAGCGAATGCTAGGGTACTGGAGGACTTGTGTGTATGTGCATTAGAATTTGAGGGGGACAGCAACTGCATGGCCCCAAAGAATGCCTGTAGGAGAGGAGCGTTAGACCTCGAAGGTAAGGAAGACAGACATTCCAGAGCCATCCCCCAGCCCTGCTCATTCACAAAAGAGATGGCTGGCATGCTGTTGCCAAGGTGGGCAGAGATTTCAGAACTTTTTTGGTGAGATACCATCTCCTTTTCAGGCAGTGACAGGCCCAGGAAGGGAAAGTGGTTTTAGCTGAAGTCGCAGAAGGTCTGGAGATCTCAAGTAAACAGGCTTCACAGAAAACTGTGAGAAGCCACGGCGGCGTGGGCCGGGCACTACGCTCCGGGGTCTGTGTTGCGTGTGAGAGCCCGAGAGAGTAGGGTTGGATTCTTCCCGTTTCATGAGTGTGGAGACCAAGTCCACAGACTCAGGGTAAAGCAGCTTGCTTGCCTACCACCCCACGGCAAGGGACCACTGGAGACTGACCTCAGCCCAGGCCTGTGTACTGTTGCAAGGCTGGGAGCAAAGCCCCTCTAGACCTTGCCTTTGACCCTTAAAGTAGGGTGTTGTTGTTGTTGTTGTTGTTGTTGTTGTTGTTGTTTGGAATTGCCAACATTTAAAAGGTATGGATTTGTGCCTCTGTAGAGTCTGCTCAATGATCAACAGCACTGGCTACTCTTCCAGAGGACCTGGGTCGAATTCCCAGCACCCACATGGTAGCTCACAACTGCCTCTAACTCCAGTCCCAGGGGATCCAATGCCCTCATCTGGCCTCTTCAGACATGAGGCATGCACATGGTGCACAGATAGATATGCAGACAAAACTTCCATACACATAAAATTTTTTTCTTTTCTTTCTTTCTTTTTTTTTTCCCCCGAGACAGGGTTTCTCTGTGTAGTTTTGGTGCCTATCATGGATCTTGTTCTATAGACCAGACTGGCCTCGAACTCACAGAGATCCACCTGCCTCTGCCTCCCGAGTGCTGGGATTAAAGGCGTGCGCCACCACCGCCTGGCATAAAATAATTTTTTAAGTGGGGATTTGATAGGAAAATTTTAACGCCCAGTTTCTCTGAAACAGCAAACAGCTGTCTGCATGCCTCTGGTTTTATCCACACCAGCTTGGAGGTTCCCTCACAGCCCTGTATGGACCGCATGTGGCCACTAAGCCCTGGCTCTGCCAGATACCGGAGGGGCTGTCCCAGATCTACAGAGGGAGCCAAATCCACAAAGAGTGGCCATACCTCTGCCCTACCCCTGCAGCCATGCAGCAGCTACCCCCGCCCTCTTTCTCCTCTCCTCGATAGCTCCAGCCTGAGAGCCTCCACAATCCTTGGAGCCAAACTCACATCCATCCGCACTTGCCCCGTGCACAGCCCCTGGGGGCTGTCAGGAGGGCAGGCAGAGCAGAGGCCAGAACTGCAGGCTTGCGGCGGGTGAGGGGCATGGGACAAATGGCAAGACGCTTAGAAGCCACAGGCCTGGATGAGGTGGGACTCACATGTGGCGTGAGTGGGTGAAGGCAGGGGGAGGTGTGCCAAGCTGAGAGCCATCAGGTGTTTTGAGCTCAGATCTGTACCGAAGTAGGGCTAAAAAAGATCCAGTCCCGTTTCATTTTCAAGGGGCCATAGAGAGAGCAGGGTTCGGTTCAGAGAGCGCGGGAGAAGGGGGCGTGGTTCCATCCCACCTACCCACATTCATTTCTTTTTCCCAAAGTCACCAAAACCTCTTCCTGAGTTAGAGGGGGAAAGAAGCTGTCCTTGGATTGGGTTTGGGTTGGAGGGTGTTTGGATTTTAGGCTTAGGGGTCAGGTAAGAGTGGGCAGAGAAGACATGGTTTGTCCTGAACAGGAGGACCAGAAATGTCCCTCATGTCTGAAACTCAGAGCAGCTGGTCCCTGGGAGGAGTTACAGAAAACAGCACACAGGCATGCAGAAGGGCCTGGGCACATACCTGCGCGCACACATACACACACACTTTTGGGCCACATGCAGCCCAGCTGGAATTATAATTACTTATTGGGAGGGTGTTGTTGCTCATTGTCCGCTACAGATCCCTTAAGGGTTATTGTCAGAGGCCAGGAAAGTGGGTGGGGAGGAAGCCCCTGACTCTAGGGTAGCCAAGTTCATATGGGACAGGAAAGTGTCCCAAGCCCTGGCCTGAGCATGTACCAGTGAAGAGCACTGCCCTTGGGGACAGGTCCCCTGATCCCACCTCACTCTAAGACCACCGTACACCTGCAGGAGGGATTCTGTGAGCTAGGAAAATTCCAGATCTGGGGACTGCTATAACTCTGTCCTAGACAGCAAGATTCCTGGGCCCTGGAGCCTCCTAGGCTGGGCCTTTGCTATGGGAACCTATGCAACTGAACTTAAGAGAGTCCTGTGTCCTGAATCCCTTCAGCTCTGCTCTCGGGTCCACTTCTTTTTACTTTTATTGTGTTAAATTGTGTGTGCAGAATAGCATGACAGGTGTGTGTGTGTGTGTGTGTGTGTGTGTGTGTGTGTGTGTATATACACATGAATGCAGGTGCCCACAGAGGCCAGAGGTGTCAGATTCCCTGGAGCTAGAATTACAGACAGTTGTGAGCTGCCTGGTGTGGAGGATGCTGGGAACTAAACCCAGGTTCCCTGGAAAAGCAACAAGTGCTCTTAACCCCAAGCCATGTCTACAGGCCCCTCAGGTCCACTTCTTATATGACAGGCACTTTATCCTAATGTGGGTATAATTCCATGTATTTTTGTTTTTAAAGTATTATTATTATTTATACTTTTGTGGCGTTTCTTGTTCAGCTTTGGGTCTTAGGGGCTAGTTGGTAGGTTTTTGGTTTTTTGAGACAGCTTTTTTTTTTTTTTTTTTTTTTTTTTTTTTTTTTTTTTTGCTATACAACTCAGGCTAGTCTAAAACTCACTGTAGCCCAGACTGGTCTTGAACTTGGAATCCTCCTGCTTCTGTCTCCTGAGCGCTGGGATTATAGGCAGGTGCTCCATGCTACGCCTCATCTTCATTTTAAAGATAAAACTGACTAGAGAAATTGAGTGACTCGCTTGAGGCACCTGTGGCTGAGCTGTGACCCACACCTCGACCAGCACGCAGACAGGAAGAAACTCTTTCCAACCACCCTCCCAGGGTGGGTGGAGCTAAATTTCATCTCTCAGCTCTTCGAAGAAAAAGAGCTGACCCCGAGCTGACCCCTACGCTCAGAGCGACTGTTCCTTCTGCTCCCCAGACCCAAACCAAAACATCCTTTCATTCCACAAATATTTAGCAAGATCTTAGCATGAGTCAGGCTCAAGGCAGAGGCTATGAAGCCCAGGGCTCCCTCAGGGAAGGAACACTCTTCGCTGCCTCTTCTAGCTGGGGTGCCCAGCTCCAGATAGGGCCCAGCCTCTGCGGAGAAGGTTGAAAAGGAACTCTTACGCGCCATCCTTGCCTGTCTTGTTTTTTGAGACAGCGCTTCTTGCCACACACCAGGCTCTGTGGGCGTAACAGGGGATGGGTGTGTGTGGGTGTGGACATGCTTAGCATTGTGTTTTCCATGACAGGCGCTAGCTTTACCCACAGTCACCAAGGCAACACCCTAGAGGTTTTGGAGGTGGGTCCTAAGCTTGATTGGTCAGGCCAGGAAGGCCCCACCCAGACAGCTGAGGTCTGTCCAGCTGCTGGCCTGCTAAGTAAACAATTATTTGACTGTCTGCAGTTGCTAGCGTCACACTTGATGAGAGAGAAGCGCGCGGGGGGTTGGGGGGTGGGGTGGGGTGGGGGTGTCCTCTGGCCTCCCAAGCTCAGAGGCCCCATTTCCCAGGATGCTCTCCAGGTGCTTCAAGGGAAAGGCGGGGCCTTATCTTTATCAGATGTATGGTACAGAGGGAGATAGAGGCAGGGTCCAATCAAAACCCACAGGAAGTGCCCCAGGGTGAAGGGTGCAGGCTGAAGCCAGCAAGTCTGTGCAGAGGGTTCTCTGGCTAGTGAGGACAAAGGGCATCTCAGATGTGTTTATTGATCCCTGCCCCAGCAGGAAGTGTCCATTCAGAGGGACCAAGGAGGCTGGGAAGGGGAAGCAAGGCTCTATGGGAGGAAGCCACACTTCCAGCACCTTGGGGAAACAGCCTGTATCCAGGGATAGGGGCCCTAGTCACGGTGCCTCCTGGGGAGGGCCTGGGCAGTGGGCCAGGGAGGATTCCAACCCAGACTCAAGGCCTCCCTAAGGAGGACTCAACCCCATGGCCACTACTAAGATCTGATTCTATCCATGCAAGGAGCCCACTTGGTAGGATTGTTCCACCCAATACAGACACGGACTTGTTTAATTCCCAAGCCTGTGAAATAGGAGCTTGGGCTAGGAAGCCAAAACATGGGAGAAACCTGTCTACAGTCTCAGAGAACACGTTGTGGACACATTTCAAACCCAGGTCTCTGGGGAGCTGATGTGGTCTCTAGAAATCAGGTAACCAGAGACTGGCTCCACCTCCTCCCCACAGATGGGCAGCTGACCTAGCCAATGAGGGCTTAGTTTGCCGGGCAGCGTTAATAACTCAAGTAGTTTTACTTTTGATTTTACATTAAATAACACTGAATCATAACAAGAGACATTCGTTCCCACTTCAGTATTCTCTTAGCCCTGATTATATCAAAGAGAAAGTCACAGTTGATGTCACTCTATCTTCAAAATGTCCTTTTCCTTTTTTTTTTTTATTTATTTATTTATTTATTTCTACAAGAGACAGCAACAGGCTTTACATGCTGAGTCTGGCCCAGCCGAAGTTTCCAGCTAACGTTTAATTCCCTTATTTGGCTTGCCAGTGGTGCTCTTTTTTATATGTTCTATTTATGGCCGATGATACGAGCTTTCCACTTGTGACCCTGACTTAAAATTTCCTCTAAAATTTTTACTTTAAAGAAAAGTGTAGATTTAAAGGAAAAAACAAGTAGGTAGATGTTCGGCAGATGCTACATACAGGTGACGAGCAAAGGAACCCAGAATGCACCAAGGGGAATCACCCTGCCCAGAGACTGGCGGCCAACTACAACTATGCCACTCAAACTGTTCACTGCTCAGTTGGGGGAAGTGATGAGGGAGTAGCTGAGGCTGGACTGGACCCGGGGTCTCCTTGGAAGCTGAGACCCTATACAGAAAGGCCAACGGGAGGGCTGGGTTAGTAGCCGAACACAGCAAGTTCATTCCTGAAGGACTGATGGGGAACACAGCATCCCTTGCTTCACTCTGGGGATGCTCAGCAGTCAATAGGCGAAGGATGCAGATGGGATGTGAGAGAAAGCCCCCAGGTAAGCACACACTAAGCCAGGCTGGCTCTTGTGGCCTCATCTCTAGGGGACTTAGGAAGAGAACCACCAGGTGCCCCTGTGGCTACTTCAGACTCTCTGTCCAGAGGTAGCTAGAACTGTCCTAGCATCCTTCAGACATTAGGAGTCTGGGAAATGTATTCCCAGTGATATTTCCCATGGCTTCCTAGGTCCTGGACACTAATTGGGGCTCTGTAGGCAGGAAAAGCTCAGATGGAAAGGCCCTGGTATGGAGTCCCCAGAAACCAGGAGATGGCACACTACCAACATCACAAGGAATGGGTACCATGGGAAGTTTTACCCATCAGCTCCACACAGCTGTGTCTGAGGGAGGATGGATTGCTGCCCTGTATTAAAGATGGAGACTTGACCAAAGATGCTAAGGAGTTTGCCCAGCTCACAGAAGGCCAGCTAAGATTTGAACACAGGTCTAACTCCAAAACAGATAAGCTAGAGCTGGAGGAAGCCCTGGCATGTAGCTACACCCCAGACCCCTTACTTAAACATCAGGAAGGCCATGGCCCAGCCAGACCTTCCATAGGGATCCATAGATACCAGAAGTCAATGCTCATTTCTGGCAAGGCCAGACTGGCCCTGGGCAAGAGTTGCCTTTGAACCTAGGACCTCAAGTTCAAGGCTCAGTCAGTACCAACAGGACACATGGGCCCCAAGGACCCTCTGTTTCTCCTGCTTCCTTCGACCTAAGATCCTGTATCCTGAACCTGCAGAGGTGACTCCTGTAGCTTCCCTTTGGTACCCCTTTCCTAGATTCACAGCAGGGAAGCACTGTCCTGCAGCCAGCCCAGTTCAGTACTCCTTAGAGTTTCTGGCCCCTGGGCATCCCATGGCATGGCCATCTCTAGTCTCAGGCTGCTGGGCGGGGCTTATGGATTTCCTAAGAGCTGACCACTACCGGGTCAGAGGCTTGCCCCACTGAGTTTACTCAATAGGGCCTTGCAGCCTTGTTTACCACTTAAGGGAAGACAGCTGCCTGTCTCTCACACCAGTGCCCCCATGTGAACAGGGCTACTGGGTCAGACTGAGGACAGGCAAAGTAGTAGTAACTTCCTTAAACCTTAGGGATGCTTGTGGGGAAGAGGTTCTGTACCCCCTGGGGCTCTGCTGGCTCCTGGCTCCCAAACCATCTTTCCCCGTCTCCTCAGCCCCTATCAGGCCAGGAAAGGAATGTGTTCCATGTGCCACCCCAAGTGCCTCCTAAGCTCTGACTGCTTGAAGTCCCCCAGAGCCCTATTTCACCCTGCCCCAGATGCCATTCTGCCCAAAGCACCTCAGCTGACTGGTGAGTGTTCTCAGCCCCCAGACCTCCTGACCACCGTGGCTGCTGTAGGAAAGGAAAGGAAACCGTGAGTGATCACACCTATGTTACAGCCAGTGCTGAGGTCAGAGCCGCTCCAGGCTAAAGGGCTCCTTTGTTCCCTTCCTGAAAGCCACCCCGAGCCCTAATTACCTCCCTGAGTGGAACCATGGGGAGGTAGCCTTCAGCTCACTAAGCAGTTTGAGTAGCCAAAAGGCTTTGTGGCTTGGAGGCACAGTAGGGTGCGGATTCCCAGCTCCTCTCTGAGCCTCTTTGCTGCCCGGTTGTTTCACAAGCCGTGTCCCTCCTACTCCGAATCTCTAGGACTTAGTTACCCCAGTTGGAGCCGATGAATAGAGAGCATCCCATTCAGGTGAGGGGAGGGAAGGGACAAGAAAAGGGGGGGGGGTCACCTGAGGGAAGGATGATATAGCCTGTGGTTGGTACAGTACTGGCCTTCCTGCCTCCCGCTGTCCCCTGGTCCTGCATGTTGTACCCTTCAAGGAGCCTTTTTGACCTTGGTGCTGGGACCATCCCCCACCTGTTCTCCCATCACCCCATCCCTGCCTCAGTCTCTCCCTTTGAGTGATAGGGAGCATCCAGGCCAGGACTTACGTTGTTCTGTCTACAGGGTGTGGGCAAGCCTTCTTCCTTATCAGAGGGTCAGGCCTGCCTCCCAGTGTTGATAAGAAGTCCTCTGCCTCCCCTCCCTTTCCCTAGGTTAACCTTCTTCTTTCTTTCCTGATCAGCCCATTGGCTCCCTCTGCTGAGCCCACCACCTCCATCCTGACCCTTCCGACTCCCTCTGTGACCCACACTGTCCCTGGACCCTTTCTCTCTCCAGCCTTGCAGAAGCTACTTGCGTCCTGGGTTTTCTGAGCAGGGAAGGATCGGACAGGCAGTCTCCAGAGGACACTCTTGTCTACTGCTTGGCCACCCATCAGAATACCCCCTTCTTTCTTTGAGATCTTCTGCTCTGGGCAAGCAAGGACCCGGCTCTGGGGAACTACTGTGTCCCGGGACAAGTACAAATTGTGAATCTGGATTTTGGAAGTGATACCTCCCTGTGTGGGGCTTCCCTGTCTGTACTGAGGAATTAGCCAAACCTCTGGCATGGGCTGGGAGCTGGGCTCAGGGAAATGTCCCGTATCTTCCCCAGTACTCCATACAGGCTGCTCAGCTACGATCTGGCTAAGTGGCAAGAACCCACTGATCCCTCAAATGGGTCAAGAGTACAGAGCAGGCAACTAAGCTGTCCAGATCCAGAAGTGTCCATCAAAACTCATCCAGGAATGTCAAAGGGGGTGGGGTATGGGTCAGAGCACACACACACACATACCCAAGTCCTCTGAGACTCTGTTGCAGGAAGGCAGGGAGATGCCCCAGGTGTCAAAAGTCAATCAACAACCACTCAAGGACTGGGGTAACTCTTTTCATGTTCCTTTTCTGCCTTGCAAAAGCTCTTCATGGCCCCTGCCTGCTCTGGCTGTCCGGGCAGGGAAGTGCCGAAGACAGTCCCCTAGAGACACCTTTGCCTGCTGTTTTGGCAGCTGTTCGCGCGTACAGATGTGCTCCACTAGGATGGAGCCCCACTGCACCCTGATGGGCTGTCCCAGCAGCCTCAGAGCAGCGGTAGGGTGGAGGTCACCGCAAACTGAGGGGATATTCAGGGCACTCCCATCCTGCCTGGGTCCCTCCACCCTACCGGGCTGTGCTCCCTGGCCCTCCTCCCCAGCCCCCACCGCCTGCGGACCTTACCTCTGGATGCAGCCAGAAAAAGAGCGAGGAGCAGGGTCCCCCGGCGCGGGCCGCTGGCCTCAGGGACCGTGGGGACACCCATGTCGCCGTCGAGCCGAGCTAGAGCAGACACAGACAGCTGGGAGTGCGCGCAGTGCAAGCGGGGCTCCCGGAGCGCAGGGAGCCTGCTTGTACACACCGCCTCCCTGGAGTGCGCGGAACCTCAGCGCAGCCGGCGACCTAGCCAGCTCCCCTCCCAGAAGCGCCCCCGAGGGGCGGCGGGCGGTACTGCGTCTCCAGCCACTTCCCTCTGTAAAGACCTTTCCACTGTCTCTCTGTGCTTTTCAGAAATTATGACGGCCGTGCATACTAAGGAGTGGATCTAAGTCTAACCTGGACTGACTTAGAGTTCTCATAGTCTGGAGGCAGGAACTTTGCTTCTGTGTGTTCCAGCACGTCCAGGGCTAAGCTCCCACTGCCAGAGGAAGGAAGGAACGGGTGGGTGGGTGAATAGATGGATAAGTAAGTGAAATCTGATGTCCACAATGAGTTTAGCAAGTGAGGGGGAGCTTGATCCACTCTGCACTTGTGCGCACTGTAGCTGAGGCTCCCTGGTACCCCCGTGCCTGCATGCAAACACTTGAAACAGGGACAAAGAATGAACACGTCCCAACCTCAGGACACACTGTCACATCTGTTGGTATGCCCCCATGGAATCCTCTCAGTCTCTATTCCCCAGGCCTTTGCCCACGGGTGCCCAGTTATCTATAGGCTCACTTCACTCTGTTTTGTTTTGTTTTGTTTTGTTTTGTTCATTTACATGTGGTTGTTTGTTTTTGCTTGGTTTGTATTGTTTTGTTTGGGTAGGGGTGTGTTTGTGGTCTTTAGTGTTTTAGCTTTTTAAGGCAGGGTATTGCCGTGTAGCTCAGGCTGGCCTCAAGATTCTCCTACCTCAGCCTACTGCATGCTGGGATTGCAGGCGTGCACTGCCATGCCCACTGTGCATGTTCACTCCTGGGCTGCCCTCCTGGCCCTCATGGGCATCTCGCCTCTATACTCACCCATGTTCTTGTCATCACTTAGAGCTTGCTTAGCTCTGTTCTTTCCTAGCCTGACCTTGGAGGGCCCAACCCGATTCTATCTGTCAGCACTTCCTTCAGCCACAACACCAGATCTGAGTTACCAACCAGTTGATTACCTGGGTTCTCTCATCCTCCCAAACCTGACTGAGTTTTGAGGACCACAGCCTCCCACCAGTGATTTATTTTTTTTAACATATATACAAGGTCTCATGAGCTCAGACTAGCCTGGACCTTCCTATGAACTTCTAATTCTTCTACCTCTGCCTCCTGAGTGCTGGGATTACAGGCATGTACCATCATGCCCTGTGCTTTGAGTCAGACATGGGGATTCATGCATTTTAGGCAAGTACTCTACCAACTGGGGGGTTTCCCAAACCCCAGTGATTCTCTTGTTCACCCTATCTTCAGTGCTGGGCATTGGATCCAGGACCTCACACATGCTAGGCAAATACTGTCACTAAACTGTATCACTGTATTCTTTCTTTCTTTCTTTCTTTCTTTCTTCCTTCCTTCCTTCCTTTCTGACTTCCTTCCAACTTCTCAATAAGTTGCACAGGATAACTTTGAACTTGTGATCATAGCCTCTCAAGTATCTGAGATTGTAGGCTTGTCCAACCAGGCCCAGCCTTCCACAGTGACTGAGTCCCTTATACAGGACAGGCATGAAAAGACTGTCTACTGCCACCTGGGTGACAGAGCTGAATGTAAGCACTGCCTGAATAGTGGTAGATGTGACCAACATGGGGTGACTGTGGTCAGTGCCAAGGAGAATGTCGAACTCCTAGTGGTCCCTCGCAGAAGGACAGAGGACAGACCAAGTACAGTGTCAGGGATCAGGGTGGTGGGACAAACTTGTAGCCGTGAATTGTGGGTGCTATGGCTGTGGGTCACAGGCTCTATGGGCACTTCCACTTGGGCTGCCTCCAAGGAAGGAGAGTGTGTCCTTGGTAATTTTTTTTTTTTTCCGGAGCTGAGGACTGAACCCAGGGCCTTGCGCTTGCTAGGCAAGCACTCTACCATTGAGCTAAATCCCCAAGCCCGAGTCCTGGTATTATTAGGTGACCTCAAGCAGGCTCAGTGTGCCTAAAGCTTGCAAAAGCCCTAGTGTAAGAACCCCAGAAGCTGCCAAGATGCAAGTCAAGTCCCTGATGTGAACCTGACCTTGGGACCCCATCTGGTCAAACAGCTCTGGGTCCTTCTTGGTGATAGAACATGTATTCTCTTTGGCCAGAGGGTAATCAAAACAATAGAGATGAGGTAGACACTAGACCCTCTTCCCACCCCAGCCATCCTCTGCAGAGGTGGGGCCCTTCCAGGGAAGAGCAGAACATCTCCCCCACTCTTCCCCTACCTCCCCCTGATACACACCCCAGCACTGAACATCTTAGGGTTGCATCACAGGAAGACACAAGCATTGCCCAAGTTGTGGGCCTGACCCAGCAACCTCAAACCCTCCTGAAATTCATGGAGGTATAACTTCCTCCTCAGCTCAGAAGCCAAAGAAATCGGAGCGATCGGGGCTGCAGAGGGGGCAGCTCTGTTCCAGCCCTCTACCCTACAGCTCCAGCAGCCTGAGTTATGATCAGACTCACTTCCAGGGAGTCTTCGAGGGGTGTCTGGGACAGTGGCCACGAGGAGCCCGGACTCCAGCCCTCCCTTACAGCTAGTGCTCTTGCCTCTTGGTGATGGCTGTGGGGCCTGGGGCAGGGTAGGGCTCTGAGCGTCTAGGGTAGGAAGGTGAGCATTCATAGCTAAACTCAGGACTATGCAGAACACCAGGGCGACAAGTTGGCTTTCTTTGACCATCCTTGTGGCATCACATAGCACAACGCATTATGGAGAAAGATGTAAAATCCGCCTGAACCACAAAGGGCACAGGAGAGATTTTGAAGGCATTTCCTGCCTGGAAGGGACACTGGGGCTGTTCTAGTGTCCAGTCTGTTCCAGACGCAGTGCAAGGCCCTTCTCCATGCCAAAGAGAAATGTTAGCCCAATGCTTTCTCTTCCTTGCATGCTTACTACCATTTTATGCATATTTATTTATTGTGTATGTATGTGTATGTGTGTGTATGTAGTCTCTTGCATGGCACACCATGGAGGTCAGAAAACAACCGGCAGAGGGTGGTTCTCTCCTGCCACTATGTAGGTCCCAGGGACTGAACTCAGGTCATAGGTTTGGTGACAAGTGCCTTTATCGGTTGAGCTATCTCGCTGTCAACTTGCTACATTACTAAAGATTCCTAGGGGACTCTATGATCCAACGTAGTGTGTGCCTAACAGTGGGGTTCAGTCCACGTGACTGCTCCCAAGAGGACAGAACCTCAGAATGTCTGAACTAGAAGGAATATTAGAGATCAAGGCAGGTCCATTATTAACCGACAGAAAACATCCAGAGAGGAGATGCCGCTTACTCAATATCACACAGCTCCTTCTCAAGGCTTTGAGAACAGTCTTCAAGGCCCCTGTCTCCAAGACTCAGAGCTAAGATCCTAAGAGTTATCACCTCCTGTGATAGGTGACCTGTGATAGAAGGGGCAGTGACCACCTTCTCGGGTTCAGAGGCCCTTTCCATCTCTCCATCACTGTGCAGGTAACTCCAGGGCCAGATAGCACTGAGGAAAAAGTGCACTTTTCATACCACCTGTTTTCCATTCATCCTGGACAATGGCCTGCTCACATCCTCTCACCCAGCCATCCTCTGCAGTTCTTCTAGCCTCGGGATTTCACAGTCGCCCCTAATGATAGTTCATTTGTCACTTTTGTATAGCTGAGACCAAAAAACCCGAGGGAGGGCTGGGCAGATGGCGCAGCTGGTAAAGCGCTTGCCACACAAGCACGAGGACCGGAATGGGTCCCCATAAGAAGTAGGATGTGCTGGTGGCCTGTACCTACAATTGTCGTAGAATACTATTTTAACTAGGCAAAGACATGCTACATTTGTTCGTGCTACAGCGTATTACTTTAACTGTGTAAAGGTGTGTTGCTTTTGTTTAGTGATGTAAGAATGGGTGTTTAATTATGTAAAGATGTGTTGCATCTGTTTCATCTTGCCTGCCTAAGGCACCTGATTGGTCTAATAAAGAGCTAAATGGTCAATAGCTAGGCAGTAGAAAGGCTAGGTGAGGCTGATGGGCAGAGAGAATAAATAGGAGGAGAAATCGAGGCTTGAGAGGAAGAAGGAGGAGGAGGAGGAGGAGGAGGAGGAGGAGGAGAAGGAGAACAGAGGAGAGAATGAGGGACACACTCGGGGCCAGAATCCAGGCAGCCGACAGACAGACAGACAGACAGCAAGAAAGTAAGAAAAGGTAAAAAGCCCAGAGGCAAAACATAGATAAAGAGAAACAGGTTAAATTATAAGTGCTAGCCAGAAAATAGCTAAGATAAGGCCAAGCATTCAAAACTAATAATAAGTCTCCATGTCATGATTTGGGAGCTGGATTGGTGGCCCAAAAGAAAAAACCTGGTACAGGTAATCCCAGCACTGGGGACACAGAGACAAGATGATCCTTGGGGCTCTTTGCCCTAATTGGTAAGCTCCAGGTTTAATGAGAGGCCATACCTCAAAAAATAAGGTGGAGAGGCTTGAGCAATGGCTCAGTGGTTAAGAGCCCCAGGCATCTATATTTTAAATATCTAAATGCACAAGAAGTAAAGACTAAAAGGTATCTGCTTTGTATTGTACAATTAACTTATAAACTCATCCAACTTTTGGTAATTTATTGCTAATTGTGTATTTCAATTAAGACCCAAATCACTGCAGAGCGGTGGTGGTGCATGTCTTTAATCACAGCACTCGGGAGGCAGAAGCAGGAGGACCTCTGAGTTTGAGGCCAGCCTGGTCTATAGATCGAGTTCCAGGACAGCCAAGGCTACACAGAAAAATTCTGTCTTGAAAAACTAACTAAATAAATATTTAGTTTTAGTGCTAAAAAATAATTAATATGGAGAATTATTGTGGACTTCTCCCTCCACACACCCTTGAACATGTATATGCATGCATGTGCACACTTACACACACACACACACACACACACACACACACACACACACACACACACACCCCTGAGAGAACAGCTTAAAGAAGAAATGGTGTACTTTGGCTATTTTAGAGGCTCATGTCCGTGTCTGCTTGGTCCCATGTACTCAAGCAGAACATCATGGTGGTAGGAGTATGTGGTGGAGGTTCCTCACCTCATAGTGGACAGGAAGCAATAAGCGAGGAAGGGACTGGGAACCAGGTATAATCACCAAGGGCATACCCCCTAGTAACCCACTTTTTCCAGCTTGGCCCCACGTCTCAAAGTTTCTATCATCTTCAAAAAAATGGTATGGTCAGCTGAGGACCAAGCCTTCAACATAGGAACCTGTGGGGACATTTCACATCCAAACCAGAGACAGGGTTTGCTTTAGCCAGTCACTGCAGGAATAGTAGTATATGCAGAAAAGGCTTGACCCCGAGGCTTAATGAAAGGACTCTGTAGAGGGGACGAGCCAAGCTCATAGAGACCAGCGGCCACAGCAAGACATCACCAGCATGAACCATGGGGAAGAGGGATGTGTGACGGTCCTTGTTGCTGTAACAAAATGCCTGGTAAGAGCAACTGAAGGAAGAAGGAAGGGCTTATTTGGTACCATCCCAGGTTACAGCCCTTTATGACAGGGAAGTCACAACAGTAGATTTAAGGCAGCTGCTCCTATTGTATTCACAGTCCGGAAGCAGAGAGAGATGGATGCTGGTGCTCAGCCCCCTTTCTCTTTATTAATCAGTCCAGGATCCCAGCTCATGGCACTGCCCACAGTTAGAGTGGGCCCTTCCATCTCAATCCAATATAGAAACTCATGGACACACCCAGAAGTCCGTCTCCTAGGTGAGTCTAGAGTCTTTCAGGTTGACAGTTGTGCTGGCTAGTTTTCTGTCAACCCGACACAGGCTAGAGTCATCCGGGAAGAGGCAACCTCAGTTGACGGATTGCCTACGTCAGACTGCCTATGGGCAAGTCTGTGGGGGCAATTTTTTGATTAATGATTGATATGGGAGAACCCAGCCTACGGGAGGTAGGGGGGGTACCTTCCCTGGGCAGGTGGGCCTGGGCTATATAAGCAAGTAAACTGATCAAGCCAATAAGCAGCGTTCCTCCATGGTCTCTGCTTCAGTTCCTGTCTCCAGGTTCCTGATTGGGTACACTGCTTGAAGAAACCTCAGAGGGAGTGGCCCAGTGTGTCTATATCACAATAAGGGCTGAAAAGGAAGTTGACCAAGTTTGAATTCTCTACTTCTCTCTGTGTGCTTTCTGGCTGTCTGTAGTTGTGGTTGTTGGCCTGTCTGCTGTCTGTCTGGTGTGTGTCTGGTCAGTCCCTGTTACCTACCTGTTGTGCCTGTATGTTTTATGTCTTGTCTGTCTGTGACTGCCTGGTGTGTGTGTGTGTGTGTGTGTGTGTGTGTGTGTGTGTGTGTGTGTGTATAAGAGAGAGAGAGAGAGATCTGTGTCTCTCTCTATGTCTCTCCCTATGAGATCTGGTTACAGATGGTTGTGAGCCACCATGTAGTTGCTGAGAATTGAACTCAGGACCTCTGGAAAAGCAGCCAGTGCTCTTAACATCTGAGCCATCTCTCCAGCCCTATGTTGTTCTCTTAAAGGCAGATTAGACTTAAACAAGCTGAGTGCACAGTAGAACAGCAGGCTAACTACATAGTCTTTTTTTTTTTTTTTTTTTTTTTTGAGACAGGATTTCTCTGTATAGTTTTGGTATCTGTCCTGGAACTCGCTCTGTAGACCAGGCTGGCCTCGAAATCAGAGATCCGCCTGCCTCTGCCTCCCGAGTGCTGGGATTAAAGGCATGCACCACCGCCACCCGGCTTTAACTACATAGTCTTATATGATCTCAAGGCATATTATGAGCTTGGCTGCAAGATCCAACAAGGTTTCAGTCTCTTCAAAGGCAAAGAGGTGTTTTCAGCAAAATATATTACCACATTTGAGTTCCTGCCCTGACTTCCCCTCAGTGATTATGATGGGGAAATGTAAACCAAATAAACCCTTTCCTCTCCAAGTTGTTCAGTCGCAGTAACAGAAACCCAACTAAAACCAAGATCAATATTAACCATCACAAAGGAGATGACACTATAGGATCCCAGCAAACACTAAAGCTTGGAAAGGGTCCCCAGCAGGAGACACACAATGGGGGCAGAACTGCCGTGAGGAGTGGAGGGGTAAAAGAAGCCTACCCACCTCGCCTTCCCCCGACTCCTGCCAGGAACTCCCACCGGCCAATTCTGGAAGCCAGACAACAAGGGGTCCCAGGCAGGGTGGTCCAGTGGAGCAGCCTCCTGAGTGGAAGGCAGAGAAGAGGGATGAGTTAAGGAACATGGATCAGCGCGCACACACACACACACACACACACACGCACGCACACGCACACGCACGCGCGCGCACACACACACACACACACACACACGGAGGCTATCTGCAATGTCCCCTCTGTGTGTAGAGCCAGTCAGCCATCTGCAATACATTCTTGAGTGCTGACCACTGAGTTGTGATTGGCTGAGTATGATTCGTGGTCTGATGGGCCAAGCATCAGCTAGAGATAGCCAACCACAGGACCACAGAGACTTCTTTTTTTTTTTTTTTTTTTTTTTTTTTTTTTTTTTTTTTTTTTTTGGTTTTTCGAGACAGGGTTTCTCTGTGTAGCTTTGCGCCTCTCCTGGAACTCACTTGGTAGCCCAGGCTGGCCTCGAACTCACAGAGATCCGCCTGGCTCTGCCTCCCGAGTGCTGGGATTAAAGGCGTGCGCCACCACCGCCCGGCCACAGAGACTTCTTACAATGAAGGCATGTCCTATGGGTTTGCCTTTTCAGAGGTCAAGAGATTCTAACCATGAAATTGCCCAAGCCCGAAGTCCTACCTCTTTAAAGTACTAGAAATGTGTATTTTTTATTTACATAGTGGGCTGAAGACCTCATGTTCTTGTCTCTTGTAATCTGGTCAGGAAGATTATAGACAGTGCTCTAAATGGGGAGGCTATTGAAGTTCACCCCATATGTCTGAAGGGTTTCTGGGGGCTGATTTCTTTGAAACAGAGTATCATCATGCAGCCATGATTGACCTCAGTCTTACTGTAAAGGCTAGGCTGGCCTTGAACTTGTAATAATCCTCTTGCCTCTGTCTCCCAAGTGTTGGAATTACAGGTATATGCCACCATGCCTAGTTCTATGTGCCAGTTTTAATCACTGGGTCACTGTGTTGACAAGAATTCCAAGCTTGCTTCTGGCCTCAGCAGTGCTATGACCGATGTCTGCCATGAGCATAGACATGGAAATGGTGATATACGTGCCAATCTGGCCCTAAACAGTTACCTGGCTTGGTTTTTACAAAACCTTTGCACTATCTCCTATTAGCCTGTGGCTTCCTCCTCGACCCATTCTCTCCTCTTTTCTTCCTTATATTGGATCATATAATGGATCACACTGAGTGAGTTTAACCCAGAAAAACAGCCATCTGGATCCACCTTTATCCCCTCTGGCCCCCATGACCAAGGCACCTGATCATGCTCTTCTTTCCAGGCCACCACCCACGTGTACGTGACTATCGTGGACGAGAATGATAATGCTCCTGTGTTCCAGCAGCCACACTATGAGGTGGTGCTGGATGAGGGCCCGGATACAGTCAACGCCAGTCTTATTACCATCCAGGCGCTGGACCTGGATGAGGGACCGAATGGCACTGTCACCTATGCCATTGTGGCAGGCAACATCATCAATACCTTCCGAATCAACAGGCACACGGTCAGCAGCTGGGGGTGGGATCCAGGAGGGGGCAAAATCTCTCCAGGGCTTAGTAGGAAGCTTGGTGATATCATAGGGCATACGGAGCAAACATAGAGCCTAGAAGGAAATTGGAGTGCCCAGTGACAGGGGTGATGGGGTGGAAAGCTTTAGTGGATAGGACCTATCTGTCTTCAGTAGTGCTGTGATTGATTAGTGATGTCTGTTATAGGTATAGATACAGCAATTGTGGTTAGGATGTCAGGGTCTATTTGGTATAATCATAGACTGACCTAGGGCCATCACTCGTCATCCTCTCCCCTTGTACTTCCTGTGTTCCCCAGGGTGT
This sequence comes from Peromyscus eremicus, assembly GCF_949786415.1. Taxonomy (NCBI): domain Eukaryota; kingdom Metazoa; phylum Chordata; class Mammalia; order Rodentia; family Cricetidae; genus Peromyscus; species Peromyscus eremicus. The sequence continues at coordinate 25,373,112 of NC_081432.1, forward strand.
CATTACTGCTGCCAAGGAGCTAGACTATGAGATCAGTCATGGCCGCTACACCCTGACTGTCACTGCCACGGACCAGTGTCCCATCTTGTCCCACCGCCTCACCTCTACTACCACGGTACGTAGGTGGGCTACATCCCCAATGTGGAAGTGGGGGAGAACAAAGAGGACCCAGGAGGCTCCATGGTGGAAGGGGAAGGAGAAGAAATGCCTGTTGGGAGGAAATGCCTGCATGCAAGGGCTCTTGTCCAGCTCAGCAGCCCATCCAGACTTGCTGTGTTACTTGGAGATAGTCACTGAACTTCTCTGCGACTGTGTCTAGCAGATGAGTGAAAACACCTGCATGCCCCACCCTCCTTCATGGGAAAAAGCATGCCCTCCGGTCAAACTAACAGTGATTCAGATCCCTGCTCTTCCACTTCCTGGCTGTGTGAACCTGGACAAATCACGTGACCTCCCTGAGCGCCTGTTTCCTCATGAATGAAAGCTATGTTTCAGGATACAGGAGGAGCGAATGGGAGCACATGAGATGCCCAGAGTACAGGGATGAGTCGGCCATGGTGACAGTGCTAATCAGTTACGTCCATAAAGACACAGACACACAGAAAGTAGAGACAGGAGAATTACAAGGTCAAGACCCTGTGTCCAAAAACAACAACCCAAAAAACAAAAAAACAGGGTTGGGGTGAAGGTCAGTGGTAGAATACTTGCCTATCATGTACAAGGTCATGAGTTCAATTCCCAGAAACACACACACACACACACACACACACACACACAGAGGTGTGTAGTGGGGGAACTTGGACCAAAGCTCACACATATGCACAGCTTAGATGCCCGCCTACCCTGTGACACTGTACACCACACACCTAAGCCCATGGATATCAGCACCAGACGGTGCAGTTGCTGAGGTTCCCCGGACATCTGGGGCTAATCCTAGCTAAGCTGTTCACTGTCTCAGGTGCTTGTGAATGTGAACGACATCAATGACAACATGCCCACTTTCCCTCGAGACTATGAAGGACCATTTGACGTCACCGAGGGCCAGCCAGGGCCCAGAGTGTGGACATTCCTGGCCCACGACCGGGACTCGGGTCCCAATGGGCAGGTGGAGTACAGCGTTGTGGATGGAGACCCACTGGGTAAGTGGGGCCTGCATTGGGCAGTGTGATGGGCATGAGCTCTCTTCACCTGCTCAGGACTGGGGTGAGGGAGGCCACCACACAGTCCACCAACCACTGTGTGACCTTGCCCTCCCTGGACCTCAGTTCCACATGCCTTTATCACAGGAGTATGGGGAGAATGCCATGGCCATCGGGAACACAGGCCAAGTCATAACTCTCTCTAGGCATGGGTAGGAAACATCCCAGTCGAGGAAGGCAAGCCTCATCACCACATGCACCTCAGGACCTCAGGACCCAGGGTGTACATTTGGGGAGCATTGGGCTCCTCTGAATACCTCAGTGTCACCTGACAAAAGCCTACGCAGCTGGGCATGGTGACCCATGCTTTTAATTCCAGCACTCAAGAGGTAGAGGCAGGCGGATCTCTATGAGTTTAAGGCCAGCCACGGTTACTCGGTGAGAAGCTATCTTTAAATAAAATAAAATAACCATAAAAAACAAAAAGCCTACACAGCTGTTGTGACTGCCGACCTGACTCAGAGGCCGGAGGCTGGAAGAAGACGTTCTCTCAAGACATTTTGTGAGCAAGAAGTTCAAAGGTTCAGGGAATCCATCAAAAGTCACCATGGGAAGAGGGACCTTCAAAAGGCCATCACAGGGAAGTAGCAGAGACTGTGGCAGCCTCTAGTCACCCACATGGGCCCTGGGGTGTCAGGCCTCCCCATTCTCAAGGACCAAAGCAGATATCAAATATGTGTAAAACATCCTGCTTTCTAATGGACTATTCCATGATTGTTCATAAGGGCCTACTGTGTGCTGGTCACGTGCCAGGGGACACAGACGAGAACTGAGCCGAGTGGACAGGTGGGGAATAGACTTTCAGAGAGAAGAGCGAGCACAAAGGCTCTGAGGTCCAAGCGTGCCTGGTAGGATAATGGCGGAGTGTCTGGTGTGTGTGTGTGTGTGTGTGTGTGAACTTGAGCAAGAAGAGGAGGAGATATTGCCATCAAGAGGACTTGGTATTTACTCAGTGAGGTGAACACCATGATGCTTTGAGCAAGACATGACTTGATTCAGGCTTACACATTCTCTCTCTCTCTCTCTCTCTCTCTCTCTCTCTCTCTCTCTCTCTCATCCTCCAACACCCCCCCACCCCACCCCCACTCCCCTGGGATTCATCTTGGAAACAGAAAAGTAGATACAGACTGCAGCTCCAACTCTTCTTCGACAGTAGAGAAAGGGGCACACCCAGGCCACTCCACACAAAGGCCACTGCAGCCTGAGCTTGCAGGGCCTGCCCCCACCCACCCAGTCACCTACTCAATCTCCAGCCCAAGGGTTTGTGCCAGGCTCTCACATGACCTCCCTGCTTTCATTCCAAAATGCCCCAAGCACAGAAACCACAGTGAACTCCTTAAAACCTCTGTCAAGTCGTGTTCCTCCCATGTTCAAAGCCCCCATGGTGTCTACCTTACTCAGGAAATGCCAAGACCTTTCAATGGCCTCAAAGCCATACGAAAAAATCTCTTCCCCCTCGTTCTCTTATTCAGATTCCCACTAGACACGGTCTTTTCAAAATTCCTTGAGCTTCAGGGGTGCTCAGACCTCAGGACCTTTGCACTTGCCATACCCAGCAATTCTTGTGGAAAAGGAATTAGGAAACATTCCATCCCTGCTGGAGCTTTGACCACACCAACCCTTCCTCCTCCTCAGGACCTCCTGGCTACCCCTTTTGGCCAAGCCATCCTGGGATCCCTTGCTCATCTCTCTGTCTTCCTTGCAAGATCTCAGTCCCCCAGACAGCACCTGGCCTCCCTTTAAGGATCCCCCTCTTATATTAAGAGTTGCTTTGTTGCCAACCCAACCGGAGAGGACTCCTGCCTGTGAGCCCAGTTTCCAGATGGAACAATTAAGGCAAGGCTTGCTAAGAAGCAGGTTATAGCCCAGACACAACTGGGTAGAAGGTTGTGGCCTCCTGTCTCCAGATGTGGGGAATGAGGAGGTGTGGGGTGTCAGGAGTTCTGGCCAGGGCAAGTTGCTGAGGGGACTAATATGTAACTGGAAGAGTCTAGCCAGAGTCCCACTGCTACTCCAGGTCTGCTCCCCCAAACCTTTCAGGGTGATCAGGTCTTCCCTGCCTCTGCCAATGTGGAAGGAAGCCATTTGCCAGGACATATCGGGGTGTCAACAAGGTTGGGAAACCCCAAGAGAGGGAATCCCCGTTCTTTGGAGACCTTGGAGCCTAGAGCACAGGAAATCCTGCTTCTACCGCTTCCTCAGCCTTAGGGAGGGTGGGTGGGACCAGGGAGCCCGGGCCTGGAAGAGCTGACAGGAAATCCCAGCTGTAGGTGGGCATGAGCGCTGTCATGGCAGAAGCTGGGGACCGGTGGCAGGCAGCAGCCCAGGACTGGTGTTCATGACCTAGGTTGTGAGAGGCAGGCGGGCGGGCTACAAAGCCACCGGGATGCTTAGGCCTCCGTCTTTGCAGAGCTGTGTGTACCCCACTGTGGTCCTGAGCCCCAAGGGCCAAGAGGAAGAGAAACAGTTGAATAGTGGTTCATACCTGTATTCCAGCACTTCGGAGGCTGAGGCAGGGGGATTGCCACCAATTCCAGGCCAACCTGGGCTGGAGCGTGAGACCCTGTCTCAAGGGAAAGGGAAAAGGAAGGGGAATGACTTTCTCCCCAGCTCAGTTCCTAGAAGAATGCGCAGAGGTGAAGTGACCCATTCTTGTCTTCTTGCTGATAGATCGCCAGAGCCCCAGCCCCTTCTCCGGTTCAGCAGAAGTTCCTGCTTCCTCCTCCTCCTCCTCCTCCTCCTCCTCCTCCTCCTCCTCCTCCTCCTCCTCTTCCCTCTCTCTCTCTCTCTCTCTCTCTCTCTCTCTCTCTCTCTCTCTCCCTCCCTCCCTCCCCCATCAGTCCCTAGGGGTGTTATCTAGAAAGCCTGAGTCCCAGTGGACTCAGACCTAAGTTCTGCCATTACCATGCAGGAAGCATCCAAGACACTGTTCTCTGCCTCCTAGCTTCCTTCCCCAAAGGACAGGAGCCACAGGATAGACCAGGATCTGCAGCTCTGGGGTTATTGCTTTAGACACTAGCACCTTGCCCCTCCGTTGGGTCTAGATCTGAACTTCAGGGTTAAAACGCCGTTACCATAGGCCTGGAAGATCTCACACTGTGTTCCATTTGGGGGCTCCAGACAGGGGCTAGCCAGGGCCCCTCATCCTACTACCCTGCTCCCTGAAGCTCACAGCAGCAGCCCTCCTTTATGGCAAAGGGGCCCTAACGCATTCTTTTCTCACAAGACTTCCTACCTGGGCAGTAGTTTTTACCAGCAGTGGAGGCTGGGGAGACTAGAGGCAGCAGGCTGAGGTATCGGCCCAGTGATTCCAGGTTCTAATCTCCACCAGACAAAGAATTCAGAGACGAGACAAAGGAATTGGGAGGGGTTTTCTCTCTCTATGGTGTGTGTGTGTGTGTGTGTGTGTGTGTGTGTGTGTGTGTGTGTACACATGTGCACATGCACACAGAGGAATCATGTCAGGAATCAGCCTCCAGCAGTCTTCCACCTTACTCACTGAGGCAGGCCCTCTCAATCAAACCCAGAACTTGCCGATATCCTGGCCAGCTTGTGCTGGGGGACCTCCTGTCTCTCTGCCTTCGGAGGCTGGAATTACAGGTGGGACAACATGACCGCCTGGCCTTTCCAGGAGGGGTTTCTGAGGACTCCGGTCCTCGTGCTTACATGGCAAATGCTCCAACTTCTCAGCCATGTCCCTACCCCAAGGGAGGAAGTGTCATCACAGAACAACAACACATAGCGAAAGGAAACAGAGATTTCCAGGGAGAGGCAAATAGCCCACTCTGCAACGCTGATGATGTTATTTGCATAAAGCGAAGGACAGGTCACCGTGCTCTGCTTTGGTCCTGGTGGTGGCGGCCAGCCTAGACAGTGGTGTGATGTTCTGCTGTGACATGGCCCAGGGTTGGCCTCAGCCTCCAGACACCCTGGAGCTCATCTTGTGCCTTTTTTCTACCTGTCTAGAACACACTTTCCGGAGTTCTTAATACCTTTGCTGGTTTCTGACCACAAGCAGACAGGGAAGAGTGTGTTGTGTAGGAAGGGGGCCCCATAAGTCAGAGGTGGTGGCACATTCCCAGAATCCCAACACTTGGGACGTGGAGGCATAGATAGAGTCAGGAGTTCAGGGTCAGCCTGGGCTATGTGAAACTCTGCCTCAAAACAGACGAAAACAAAGAAATCCCACCCCTACTTTTCAACATAACTATCACACCTGGTTCAGCCTCTGGCCAGCTCGAGGCCCAGGAGGGGAAGCTGATTGGTCAGGAATTACATACACATGTGGGTATCAGGGCCACTCTCCCATTATGCCCATTAAGGGCCTCAGGAGGGCACACGCCTCAGCTGCCCCTGGTCTTCATGAGGAAGGCTGGCTGGAGGAAGGGGGCTCTCAGTCGGACCAGCTAACGCAGGCCTGTTCTGGTGGCTCCCAGGGGAGTTCGTGATTTCTCCTGTGGAGGGTGTGCTGAGGGTCCGAAAGGACGTAGAGCTGGACCGGGAGACCATTGCCTTCTACAACCTGACCATCTGTGCCCGAGACAGGGGGGTACCGCCTCTCAGCTCCACAGTGAGTCTGGCCCAGCTCTGTGGCGTCCCTTGTTGTTCCCTGAATGCCTGCAGACTGTCACCCTTGGCCCAGAGAACCCAGAGGTGCCTTAGCCTTGGGGACCTTGGCTCTCCAGGATTCTCCCCTCATAATCCTCTTCCAAGAGACTGTTTCCTGCTAGACCCCTGGCTCTGATGCAGACCTGTCAGGGTGTACACCCCCCCCCCCCCCCCGCGCCTCCGTGACTCCCCTCTTCTTCTACTTGGCTGGTTTTCTGCCTTCATCTGCCCCTGTCTCCACAACCTTCCTCACTCAATGTCTTTGCTATCTTGGTCTCTGTCCCTTCCTCCTCTTCGGTCACACCCACCCCTGACTCTCCCTTCCCCCAGATGCTGGTGGGCATCCGAGTGCTGGACATCAACGACAACGACCCGGTGCTGTTGAACCTTCCCATGAATGTCACCATCAGTGAGAACAGCCCCGTCTCGAGCTTCGTCGCCCATGTCCTGGCCAGCGACGCCGACAGCGGCTGCAATGCACTTCTCACCTTCAACATCACCGCGGGCAACCGAGAGCGGGCCTTCTTCATCAATGCCACGGTAGGGTCGGACCAGCCCGAGGGGGGCCCCCCAAGTTCTTCCCACGAGAGGCTCACTGGGGAGTCCCGGTTCCAGACTGGGGCGGCGACTTCTTTGTGGCAGGGAAGAAACTGGACCCCAGAGCTGGAACAACAGCAGATCTAAAGTAAATAGGGAATCCATGAGCGGTAGCGCACACCCAAATCCTGGCCAGCCTTTGCGAGGCTGAGCAGGAGGATTGCTGTGAGGTCAAGGTTAGTCTGGAATTCATAAAATCCCTGAATCAAAACGCAAGCATGCAGCACTCGGGAGGCAGAGGCAGGCAGATCTCTGTGAGTTCGAGGCCAGCCTGGGCTACAGAGAAAGTTCCAGGAAAGGCGCAAAGCTACACAGAGAAACCCTGTCTCGAAAAACCAAAAAAAAAAAAAAAAGCAAGCATAAACTGGGTGCGGTGTAGCATCTGTAACTCCAGCACCTGAAGAGTATCAGCAAGATTAGGAGTTCAGGGTCATCCTGGCTCCACAGTGAGTTTGAAATCAGTCTATGCTCGTGCTATAAGAGACCCTCCTTAAAAAACTAAGGAAACAAAGTGTAATAAAAAAAAAAATCTGCGCAAAAATACTCAACTCCTAGAGCCAGAGCAGGTGGTGGGAACTCCAGCCAGCAGAGGAGCCCATCAGCACTCAACAGCAGAAGGAAGGTGTTAGAAACAACTGAATTGGCCGCTGCATCGTCAATCAGCCAGTCATTGGCTATAGCTGCGTCCGTTGGCACCAGGGAGGGTCTCCTGTGTCAACCGCCACACAGTTGCCCTGGTCCAGTGCTGTTGACATGGTTGTGGTGCACAGTGCTAGAACCCAGTCCAAGTCAGTAGCCCCTTTGGCTTTGTTGAACAGCTGTTTTCTGGTGTCCATCAACCACCCCCCAACAACCCCACAACCTCACCCCACCCCCGCACGTACCAAGGCTTCTCCTGGGCACACGTGAACCCTAAACGGTTAAATGGCTTGAGCCATACTGAGGTGCACCTGAATTTCTCTCCTGGCCTCTTGGATTGTGTTTAGACTCTTGAAACCCAGGGTCCTCCAAGGGCCCCCTCTTTTGAGATATCAAGAACTCGGTATCACTGACTTACCCTCACCCTAGAAAGATCCTCGTGCCCTCCTCTGGCCCTTATCTCCTAGGCACTTTGGGGGAAGGTACTCCCAGTTACCTAGGAACTGTGGGCAGAGCATGGGCACCTGGGTAGAGGGGAGATGCCTGCTCATCTAACCTGCCAGGCACATCCCAGACAGGGATCGTCACTGTCAACCGGCCCCTGGACCGAGAGCGCATCCCAGAGTACAGACTGACAGTGTCTGTGAAGGACAACCCGGAGAACCCCCGCATAGCCAGGAAGGTGAGGCTGCAAGAGACTGAGGGTGGATGCGGGGGAAGAGAAAGTTGTGGGGAAAGGGGAGAGGGGAAGGGGAGGGGCAGAGTGTGTGAGAGAGAGTTGTGAGAGTGAGAAAGAATATTCACATCGCCTTTGGAGAGGGGTTGGCAGCCTGCCAGAGGCTTAAAAAGCACACATCTGCCTTAGCAAAGGCTAGCTTCGGATCTCGGTTCTCCTGTCCACAGGTATGTGCTTGAGCCGATTCATTTTCCCAGCCTCCTTTTTGTCTTCTGCTAGGCTGTATCCCTAAGTCCTCAGTGCAGAGCCTGGCCCAGGGCCAACACTCAGTGACTGCCAGATGATAATACTTCTTCCCCAAACCACAGGTGTGTGTGCGCACACCAGACTCAGACCTGCACTTGGAGGCTCTAAAAGGAGGGGGCGGGGCTACACGGCCCCTCAGATGTCAAAGGCACAGGCTCTTGATTTGAAAGTCAGTGGGTGTTACCTGGCAGTCCCTTTCAGGTTGGAGTTGGCCGATTCTTACTACCCCAGTGTTGGGGTCGAGTCCTTCGACCGTTTCCTTGGCTTTGCTCCTGACCAGCTAAGTGGTCCTGTTGGGACACTGCTTCTTCAATTCCTCAGTTTCCCCCTCTGGAGTATGTACTGGAGCACAGACGGCTCACTAGTGGCTACACCACTAAGAAAATAACATTCCCACCTCCGGCACCAGTCCCTTGTGAACGCCTCTCATCCTCGATGAGATGCTTGATTTTATCATGAAGGGATATAATGTTGTCACATCCTTATCTGTTGAGATGATCGTGTGATTTCTGACTCTGAGTCTTGCAAGTGTTTTGTTGAATTTTTGCACTTGTGCTCAGTGAGGAGACTGATCTATAGGCTGTTGCTGAACGGGGTTCCCTGTTGGCGCAGAAATCCCTCTCAACGGCAGCCATCTCAGGGAGCCCTTTCTTATACGATCCTCGGTGTCAATTCTGTAAATTCCACGGTAGTGCTGAAGGTCGATCTGCCGCTTCCACAGTGTCTGTGGCAGTGGTGGCTGTGGTGTTGATTGTGGTGAGGGGAGTTGGTTGGGGCAATAATTAAGTGGACTATGGAGACAGGAGAATCCGCTGGCAGAGTCATCAACTATTCCTGTTCCCTTTGTTCCCCTAAATATAATGAGTCACTTGTCCAATATGGCTTCTAAGCTGCCGTGTTACCCAGAAGTCCATCACGGAGCTTTGAGCAAAGGTTACTTTCTCGGTACCCTCACCTAGGACTGCTGAGTTTTGTATTCAGGGGTCCCATGAGGATGCAGGTGCACCTTTGTGTGAGAGCGTGGGTGAATTTGAACCAACATCAAACAGATGTGAGGGTCTGAAAGCCAGGACCGGCCTTCCAACCTAAAATCCTCATCAGCAGGCAGTGTAGTGTGGCTCAGTACCCCTCTCACCCACACTGGCCCACAATCACACACTATTCCCATAAAAGAGTTAGGATTCTTGTTGATCAGGGTGGAAAGTGGAGACAGGCCGATGGGGCGATAGTATCTTGCCAAGATCACCTAGTGAGCAGCCAGCAAAGAAGACCCTTGAACTCTAGATCCCTGCTTTAGGCCTTTTCAATCTCCCGTCTCTCATCATGGTCCCCTTCTACGGCGCAGCACTCAACCCTCTCCGTGTTCTGCCCATCACAGGATTTTGACTTACTGCTGGTCACTCTGGCCGACGAGAATGACAATCACCCCCTCTTCACTGAGGGCACATACCAGGCAGAGGTGATGGAGAATTCTCCTGCTGGTAAGTACTGGGACTACCTGGGATTCTTACTATGCAAGCAGACACCACTGGGGCCGTGGATGCTGAGGATGTGCTGTGTGCCTGGTGTCAGAGCTGGACATAGAACCCAGGGGGTGCAGAAGGGTACCAGAGGGGAGGGTGCAGCTCCAAGGCTTGGGGACTAGGGCTGCTAATGAGGCCACAGGTCTGTTTGAGAGAGATAAGAGTGGTCATTGATATTGATCACCCTGGGGGGATGTGAAAGCAGCCTCACTGTCCCTCATAGAGAGGAATCGAAGGTGAAAAGAATGCCCAGGACAGAGGAACCCGCCTTTCCTGTTCCCGAGCCCTGTAGGGTAGAAACCCTAGGATTTGCCATCAGAAGTGAGGCTCAAAGATCCTGGCTAGTCAGCATAGCCCTTACCTCCTACACAGCACTAGTTAGCCTTGTCTCTTGTCTCCCTCTGATGCCTCCAGGAGTTTCTCTTACCCTGCTCTACCCCCCACCCTGAGTCCCCAGGCCTTGATTTTGAATCGGAAAGAGATAAGTGAGATAGTACTATCTCTGAGTGGATGTCACCTCTGTGTGGACTTGACTTTTAAATCTGCTGGTATGCACATTCATGCATTCACCAGTGTGCCGCCGCATCAAGGCATATATGCGGAGTAACATGTGGCCACAGACACATGTAGGCATGTGGGTGGCCCTGTGATACACTCACGGCAAGTGTGCCTACCCACAGAGACAGACAAGGGCACCACCAGGGGCATCCTAAGCTATGATGTGCTCCGTGTGCACGTAACCACTACCATCCAGTTAACCCAGAGGCCCACACACTATGTGTGTGCATATAGCCATGTACAGTCAGACCTTATCATAGAGCAATGTCTACATGCGTATGGACAGACCAGACCCACACGTGGAGGGGATACCAGGGAGCCCCCTAGATCCTCCAGTGGAGTGGCCAGCCTCAAAGGCTGCTGGGAAGCAGGCATGGCTCCAGGCAGGCCGGAGGGGCTTGCTCACCACTCTTGTGTTTTCTCCCCAGCAGAGCTTTGAGGCCGCTCCCAGGCACCTGCGTTTAGTCTGCCAAGGCTGCCACACGCCCGCCCCAGGGCCTCCCTACCCGCTCCCTGCCCACCTCCCCTCCATCCCCTCTCATCCATTGTCAGCCATGGTCATGGGGGATGTGGACAGGGAGGGGGGAGGGCGGGGGCCAGGCTGGCCTGGGGTGACTCCTCTCCTCTGGCTTAGGGACACCCCTCACGGTGCTCAATGGGCCTATCCTGGCCCTGGATGCTGATGAGGATGTATACGCCATAGTCACTTACCAGCTGCTGGGTGCCCACAGCGACCTCTTTGATATCAACAACGGCACGGGTGAGCACTCCACTGTGGCTTACCAGTCAGCTCTGGGGTGGGACTGGCCCGTTCTTGGGTCTAGGACAGTGGTTTTCAACCTGTGGGTCGAGACCCCTTTGGTTGGGGGGGGGTGGTCAAATAACCCTTTCACGGGGGTCACCTAAGACCATCGGAAAACACAGATACTTGCGTTACAGTTTGTAACAGTAGCAAAATTAGAGTTACGAAGTAGCAACAAAAATAATGTTATGGTTGAGGGGTCGCCACAACAGGAGGAACTGTATGAAAGGGTCGCAGCATTAGGAAGGTTGAGAACCACTGCTCTAGGACTCCCCCTTAGAATGGGCTGAGGTTCTTATGAACCCTATTCCTCATAGCCCACAGCCCATATTGCAACAAGATTAGGCCCCCAGAGTCCCAGTGGGAAGACCCACGAAGAAGCATAGAGGCATCTTTAGAGACCTCTTGCAGCATAGACTCCTGGCCCCAGCAAACGGCCCTTACCTTCTCTCTACTCATCCTGTGTCCTGGCCAGAAACACCCCCTGACCAGCCAGAAATAGCCAAAGCACTGTTCTATCCTCACCCCAGACCAGCACCTCCCCAGGAGCCAGACCACAACAATTTTGTCAGGACAGGAGGCCAGTCTAGTGACAGGGACATTCAGGAAGCATGTCATGGAGCGGGTCAGTCCTCTGCCCTGGTCACTCTCGGCAGACAGGACCCCTGAGAACTGCAGAGGCCACCAAGGAGGGACAACCGTGGCAGATGTGGGTAAACTGAACTAAACCTTCAGGAAATGAAGTCACTGTGTCTTTCCTCTCTGTCCCTGCTGTGGTGGCTCTTCTCCTATTTACCCACCGTGTCCCTTACCCTGTACATCTCCCCGGCTGGTGGTACCGGGTGCCAGGCGTGGTGACTGTGAGGTCCGGGGTCGTCATTGACCGGGAGGCCTTCTCACCCCCGCTCCTGGAGCTGCTGCTGCTGGCTGAGGATGTTGGACTACTCAATGGCACAGCCCACCTGCTCGTCACTATCCTGGATGACAATGATAACTGGCCCACCTTCAGTCCCGCTGCTTACACTGTCCACCTACTGGAGAACTGCCCACCAGGTAACAGTGGTCAGGCCCCGGGCTCTACTGATGCACTGCCGGGAGCGGGTAGAGGCTGGAGGATCAGGTGGACACAGAATTCTCCTCAGGGAAGAGGGTACTGCAATGGGGGAGAGTCAGGAGACTGGGTGCTCCTCCTCAGAACCTTGGTACGCTGTGATGATCAAGCGTGTTCCATCCATGTTCCTACATCTACTTATTATCACTGTTGTTATTTTGAGACAGGTTCTCAATATCATAGCCCAGGATAGCCTGAAATGTAGCCCAGGCTGGCCTCAAACTCACTATATAGCCTAGGCTGGTCTTGAGCTCACAGTAGTCCTCCTGCCTCAGTCTCTCAAGTGCTAGGATTACCAGTAGGATTATATGGTGATGGAATTATAAGGCGATGCCCATCTAAACCTGACTGTGTTTTAAATCAGCATATATTCAGAATCATTCTCATCATAATCCAGTTCAATGGAAGTAGGGGGGTAAGTTTGGTTCTAAACATTAACTGGAATAATACAAACATTCTGAAACATAAGGTCACCATTGTGGTATGTGCTGGCAAGACTGTGATGAGGAGAGGCTGCTTTTGCACCATCAATAAAGGGCTCTGGGCTGTGGAGAGATGACTCCAGAGATAAGAGTGCCTGCTGAGCAAACAAGAAGATCTGAGTTCAAATCCCACACCCACAAACAACACTGGGTATGGCTGTGGGTACATACCTGTGGGGGATGGAGACAGGTGGATCACTGGGGCTTACCAGGTACCAGTCTAGTTCCAGGTTCAGTGAGAGACCCTGTCTCAAAGAAACAAGGCAGAAATTGATGGAAGAAGATGCCTGGCATCCTCCCATGTGCGCATGGGCATGTATACCTATACACACATGTACACCTACACACACGTACACATACACCACACACAATGAACAAAAGGTCCTGGTCTTTCTAGAGGAGGCCCAAATGCTCACCTGCGCCCCAACTTCTTCCCACAGGCTTCTCAGTCCTTCAAGTCACAGCCACAGATGAGGACAGTGGCCTCAATGGGGAGCTGGTGTACCGCATAGAAGCCGGGGCTCAGGACCGCTTCCTCATCCATCCCGTCACTGGAGTCATCCGCGTTGGCAATGCCACCATTGACAGAGAAGAACAAGAGTCCTACAGGTTGACAGTGGTGGCCGCCGACCGGGGCACTGTTCCCTTGTCAGGCACGGCCATCGTCACCATCCTGATCGATGACATCAATGACTCCCGCCCTGAATTCCTCAACCCCATCCAGACGGTGAGCGTGCTGGAGTCCGCAGAGCCAGGCACTGTCATTGCCAACGTCACTGCTGTCGACCTTGACCTCAACCCCAAACTGGAGTACCACATCATCAGCATCGTGGCCAAGGATGACACGGACCGCCTGGTGCCTGACCAGGAAGATGCCTTCGCTGTGAATATCAATACAGGTACAAGGGTGGCCGCTAGCTCTGTAACACCCTCTCCTGACCCGGACCCAGAATCCGTGCCCCCCACCCCCTACCCCGGTCCCTCCCCTTCCTTTCTCTTTCTCGGCCATCCCCTTTGTCTTTTCCTGACCCTTCTTCCTTTCCTGCTCCTCTGCTGCTTCCCTCTTGCCTCTGCTGTCCACCTCCCTTGACAGGCTGCTCAGCCCTTTCTGGGTCCTTCACCCTCCAGTGTCAAGGCAGCGCCCATCCCCCCACCTTCATGCTGGCATTCGGTATTACAGAGGTTTAACATTTGCAATTCGAATGGAAGACAGTAGTGACTCAAACACCTTGGGTTGGTGCATTTAAATTTTCTAGAAACTACATCTGTACCCTTATGATCTTCCATTATCCTAGAAACAGAATCATGATTTTTATCTTTTGTGGATTTATCCTGCTTACTATAGTTTTGACAGTTTACTGTTTGCCCGATAGTTGAGTGGTTTGGGTCCTCTGGGGAGTCAGGGAGGGGCACGAGTCTTACATGGAGTGTCATAAAAATGAGCATGGTAATGACAAAATGCTAAAAATCATTCCTACTGAGAGAAATGTCTAGCGAGGCCACATGAGTGCCCCGTAGATAACTTGTAGACATCAGTGTATGTTGTCATGATGATAGTATGGGGACGCTGGGATTCGGGCACTGCTGTCGAGTCCAGACCAGGGTCCCCATCAGACAGCAGTCAAACCCAGAGCACATTCAGAGCCCAGGACCTAGCAGCACAGAGGGTAAAAAGTGCGTACACACCATGGGACACCAGACAGCAGTTAGCTGTTGGCCGGGCACACAGCAATGGACGGGGGGGGGGGGGGGGGGGGGGGGGGGGTCTTCATTTTAAGTGCTTGCTAAAAAGGGTAAGAGGTAGAGTGAGAGAGATACCACATTTGCATAACCGTAAGGGACAAAATGATGCCCAGGAATCCTTTTATTTGTCTTTGAGATGAGGGCTCATGCAGCCCAGGCTGGCCTCAAACTTGTAATATGGACGAAAATGACCTAGAACTTTGATCCTCTTCCCGTTCCCTCTACCTCCCAAGCAACGCCTGGGGTCAAAGAATGAAGGGGTCAAACCCAGGGCCTCCTGCATGCTGGGCCAGTATTTCTACAACTGAGCTACACTCTCAGTCTCAGTACATGTATGCCACATGCATACCACATGCACACACTGCCTGAGAGGAGGGGGCCTGAGGGAATTGGGGGGGAGAGGGGGCAAAAGGAATGTCCACAGTCATAGCACACAGTGAACCAGTGTAGGATGAATCTCACCTGTATTTTCAACCCAAAAGGAAAAAAAAAAAAAAAAGATAACCCATGAACCCTTGGGAGCAGTTGGTAGCATTGTGTGCCAGCCTAGGCCAGGTCAAGGGGGATCCCAGCTGGTCTGTCAGGACCGTGAAGAGCCACCCCATCCCTACTCCCCTGGATAGCGTGCTTTCCCCAACTTTTCTCTTTCGTTCCCCGCTGCCTCCCACTGATTCTTCTCTCTCTTTTTCTTTCCAGTGTCTTCTCTGTCCACCTTCCCCGTGGCCCCCAGTCCCCTTGCTGGGCTTTCCTACCCTCTTCTTCCCAGATCCTCCAGCCCCCTCTGCTCCTGAGCTGGGTCCTCACCCCACTTCCTTCCCCTCTCCCTCTTCTCCCCATCTTAGCCCCTCTTGCCCTGGCCCAGCTCTGAGACCCACAGCCACCACCCCACCCACACCCGCCCCGGTCCCTCCTCACTGCACCCTGAACTAACCAATGTTAACCCTCTCTTTCTCCCTCACGGCTGACAGGCCTGCAGGTTTGAGCTCTGTTCTGTCACTTCCCACCTCATCTCCTCTCTGCTTCACCCCATTGCCCTCCTCCATGCCTCACACCCCAACCCTTCCTGCCCTGGGGGGCCGGCCCAGGCCGTGCCCAGCCTTTGCAGACTGAACGCAGCTGCCCTCTCCCCAACCTCGCTCCCCAGCCCGGGGGGACGGGGAGCGAGAGTAGGAAGAGGAGGAGGAGGAGGAGGCGGCCACCCAGGGTAAGTCACCCCCCCATGGCTGGGGACCTGTGGAGGACAGCAACCCAGCAGGGGGTCTGCCAGGGGGAAGGATAGCCTAAGACCCTGGTACCTAAGAGGGAGAAGGAGGTCTTGGTCTAGGGCCAATAAGGGGGGGATCCCAGGAGGAGCCACCCAGACCCCAACCGGCAGGGAGAAGAAAGGCCCCAGCAGACTGACCAACAGGTCTATCCAGCAAAACCAGAACTTCCAGAGAGATCCTCTCTGGTTTATGGAGCAGCCAGGGACTCTGGGAGTTATCAGGGGAGAGAAGGAATCTGTTGTCACCAACGCAGACTGACATTTCTATCCTGTAATCGGCACCATGTCACATTCTACTTATTCGGGACAAAGGAGCATGCCTAGGGTCTCCAGCCTGTCCCTGGGTAGTTGTCCTGGTTCTAGATGCCGGGAGATCTTCCTTGGAATATAAACATTTGTAAAATTGTGACACAGAGCATAAAATTTACCTTTTTTTTAATTTTCTTCTGGTAATGGGTGTTGACCAGACTTTTTTCATGTATGCTAGGCAAGTACTCCATCACTAAACTGTATTCCTAGCCCCCATTTTAATTTTTTTTTAACTTTAAGACAGGGTCTCACTTAAGTTAGACTCCTGTTTCTCTTTTTTAAAAACTAGTGACTCGATTTCTTAATTTGTTATTTAAATTTTTATGTTATGTCATGCACTGGTGTTTTGCCCGCTTGGATGTCTGTGCACCATGTGCATGCAATATCCATGGAGACCAGAAGAGGATGTTGGATCCCCCGGAACTGGAGTTACATATGGTTGTGAGCCACCATGTGGTTGCTGGGAATAAAACCCGGATCCTCTAGAAGAGCAGCCAGTGCTCTTAACCATGGAGCCATCTCTCCAGCCTGCTACTTCACTCTGTTCAGTAGCTGGGATTACAGGCATACAGCACCATGCTCAGCTTGCTTTAGCTTTCGAGACCAAGTCTTGCTTTGTAGCCCAGGCTGACCTTAAACTCACCAGCCTCCTGCCTCATCCTTGCTTGGCTGGGATTGCAGATGTGTGCTCCTGGCCTGGCTCACCTCACTCATTTTTTAGTATATTCTTCAGCAGTACCGAGTAGATTCACACTGATGTGGAATAGAAACATCATGTTGCTGTGTTTATTTTGAAAGATTACATAGTACTTTGTATCTGCCAGGCAAAGTTCTAAGTACTTCATTGATAGAATCTCATTTTATTTTTTTCTGACTCCCTGGGGCTTCTGTGGTGGTGCTACAATTTCCCCCTTTTGTAAATGAGGAAAACAGAGGTTGAACAGCCTGCCCAAGGTCACCAGCATCAGCTGAAGGGCAGAGAGATGGGTCCCAGCTTCTATGAATGGCTATATATAGGCCATCCCAGCCGCAAGTCTCACGGTCCATCAGGGGCTAGTACCCTCGATCAGGATGGGGTGTGGTGGGGCAGGGGCTCTGAGAAGCCCAGACTTCATGGGGTTCCCCTCTAGCAGAATCTGACTGGTCTGGCCCACAGGGTCCGTGATGGTGAAGTCTCCCTTGAACCGAGAGCTGGTTGCTACCTATGAGGTCACACTCTCAGTGATTGACAATGCCAGCGACCTCCCAGAGCGTTCCGTCAGTGTGCCGAATGGTAAGATTCCCTGATAGTGTCTTTTACTGGTCACTCAGAGCCATTCCAGGTCTGGGACGGGCTAAGAGCAAGTCCAGGCCTGGCCATAAGGAAGGAATCCCAGGCCTCAGCTGCCAGGGCTACTGAGGAGAAGGGCTACCTTAGGATAATGACAACCACCTTGAGACTCAGGATGACTGTGGCCCTAAATGTGTGGGATCTGCACCCTCAGACTCTGAGTGGGGAGAGAATCAGTAAAGCTGGGAGGGGAGGGTGTCAGAGTAATATTGGAATCCAGGGTGTGGCTAGAGTAGGAGACAGGAACTGTCCCTCGTATAGTGATCTGATAGGAAGCCATGGGGTCAGGACAGGAAGCAAAGGGCAAAAGAAGGGTGTTCAAGGCCACAGACCAGTGGGGCAGGCTCAGTGATAGAGAAGCTATTATGGACTGGATTGGGTGGGCTAGGCAGAGGGGGCAATGGAAAGAGTAGGGATGGGGTGATCTCAAGTGACTACTTCCAGAAGATAAGGATAGTTGTTGGGGTGACTTGGGCCTGGCAGACACTGGCTGCTTATCTTCACAGCTCAGAAGCCCAAGTATTTCAGAGGGAAGTGCGTATGTGTTTATCTCTTACGAGGCCTGAGATTTTAAGGTCACAGGCCCAGGCTGCTTCTGCTGAGGGGGACCATTCAGAGGGGCTAGAGAAGCCTGGATCAGAGGAATGGTCTGAGACCGTCTTCATCTTAACTCGCAAAGTTTGTTGGGAACCTGTGGCCCCGGAAAGAACAAGGGCTGCATCGGAGCCGCCCAGCCCATCAGTAGAACACAAGCCCCTCCTCTTATGGAAGATTGATGGTCAGCTCAGAGGGCAAGGTCACGGGTTCCTGTCCTAGAGTTGGGAAAGATGCGCAGGGGAGATAGAGCTCAGTTGAAGTTCTTGCCTTGTAAGCATGAGGACCTGAGTTTGATCCTAAGAACTCACGTAAAATTCCAGGCATTAGCCCGGCGGTGGTGGCACACGCCTTTAACCCCAGCACTTGGCAGGCAGAGGCAAGCAGATCTCTGAGTTTGAGGCCAACCTGGGTTATAGAGCGAGTTCTAGTACAGCTTGGGCTACACCAGGAAACCCTGTCTTAGAAAAAAAAAAAAAAAGGCACAGTAACACATGCCTGTAACCAGACTGGGGAGTTGGAGACAGGAAGATCCCTGAACCGTTCCTGACCAATCAATTTAGCCTACTTGGTGGGTTCCAGGCAAGTGATAGACCTGAGAGGAGCAATTGAGGTTGACTTCTGACCTCCACACACATGCATATACATATGCATATGTACTTATATGCACCTGCACACACGCGCGCATGAACATCTATCTCATACATATAAAACAGTGTGAGACATTCCTCTCCTCTGAGCTTGGAACCCCTAGGCTCTGAGGGAGAAGGAAGACCAGTAGAGCTTGGAGGGGGGCCGTAGGCATCAGGGTGGGACATACATCTATCTCTGGTATTCACTCCCACCTGCACCCCAGCCAAGCTCACGGTCAACATCCTGGATGTCAATGACAATACACCCCAGTTCAAGCCCTTTGGGATCACCTACTACACAGAGCGGGTCCTGGAGGGGGCCACCCCGGGTACCACACTCATTGCTGTGGCTGCGGTTGACCCTGACAAGGGCCTCAACGGGCTGATCACCTACACCCTGCTGGACCTCACACCCCCAGGCTATGTCCAACTTGAAGACTCTTCTGCAGGTAGGTGGTAGATCCTCCCTGAGGGAGACTGGAGGATATATATCCATACGTGTTAGCCCCCAGGGGACTGTGGCTCACTTCTCAATATCTAGTTGGGGCCTCACACCCATCCCCACCTGTGGTGGCCTAGGCCAGATTCAAGATGGTTATCATGCCAGTCATTTTCTGATGCACCCAGCAGAGGATAGAATTTTCTAGTCCTGTCTTGGATAGAAGCCCACAGATGACTGTTGGAACCCTAGAGAGCACCTCTACCATTTCAACCACCCAAGCTCTTCTGAGCACATCCCCTTGGAAGTGGGGTCTTAGACACGGAGGTGTCTCAGGATGCCTTGGGGTCATTGATACTCATTCTTAGCTTTGATACTCATTCTTATTCATTGATATTCATTCTCAGAGCTTTCTTAGCCCTTCATTGAGAAGGACAACTGACGACAGTCTCTCCTCAACCTCTGTCCTGCCGTGGACAGTGCTACCTCTTCACGGTTCTTACAAAGAGCCTCTCCTACCCTCAGAGCCCCAGATCCTTCCCAAAATTTAGACAGCACAGGGTGAAGAGTGGCCACACCTCATCAGTGGGTGCCTCTGTGTCTCAGGGAAGGTCATTGCCAACCGGACCGTGGACTATGAAGAGGTGCACTGGCTTAACTTCACCGTGAGGGCCTCAGACAATGGGTCCCCACCCCGCGCAGCTGAGATCCCCGTCTACCTAGAAATTGTGGACATTAATGACAACAACCCCATTTTTGACCAGCTCTCCTACCAGGTGGGTGGCCAGACCAACACGAGGGTCAGGACCTGTACCTATTCCTTGGGGTTTTGGGTGTGCCTTCCACTCCCACTTGACCCCCAACCCCAACCCCACCCCCGTAAGCCCTGCGGCCCCACTGCATCAGGGAATTATTGAGCAGGGTATAGGCTCCAGGGATGACTCTGCCCCCGCCCCTTTTCCCATCCCCCTCTCCCCCTCCTCCCTCTCTCTTTCTATAGGAGGCCGTTTTTGAGGATGTGGCTGTGGGCACAGTCATCCTAAGGGTCACTGCTACCGACGCCGACTCAGGCAACTTTGCTCTCATCGAATACAGCCTGGGGGATGGAGAGGGCAAGTTTGCCATCAACCCCAACACTGTAAGTAGGCAGTTATCGGAGTACTTACTCTCTGCCAGACCCTGGTTGGGTAGTTGGCTGCAGCTTGGGCTAGACACTCCATCTCAGATAGAATGAAATAGTGGGGGACATCGTGGAGACTAGCGTTTTTTATGTAGAGCATCACCTCCAGACTCTGATAGCATCTGGCCATAGCAGATGCTCAGTAAACATTGGCGACCCTCTTCTTCCAACTAGGGTGACATCTATGTGCTATCCTCTCTGGACCGGGAGAAGAAGGACCACTATATCCTAACCGCCTTGGCCAAAGACAACCCAGGGGATGTGGCCAGTAACCGTCGAGAGAACTCGGTGCAGGTGAGGAGCACCAGGCTGGGCCCAGGACAGGGAGCAGCAAGCCAAGTCCATAGAGAATGACTGTTCCAAGTGGGAACAGGGTCACCAGCCCCCTCAGGTGCCAGGAAAGAGATGAGAGATTAGCTGGTTAGGAGAAACCTCTCATTCCCAGATGTTGCATGAACAGCCAACAAGTACACCTCGATGTGACCCAGATGACACTTGTGTGTCTTCATGGCCCAGCACCTCAGGTGCCCAACAAAACAGTACAGCAACAAAAAACTAACTGTAAACTAGCCATTTTCACTTGTGGCTCCTTTTTGATGTATTTTTTCAGTTTTTTTGAGATAGTCTCACTATGTACCTTATGTTGGCCTCATACAAGAGGCCTTCCCTGCCTCAGCCTTGGAGATGCTACAATTCCAGGTTCTTATGTATCCCAGGGCAGCTTCAAACTCTTATAGCTGAAGGTGACCTTGAACTCCTGATCCTCCTGCCTCTAACTCCCAAGTGCTAGGATTATAGCATGCACAGCCATGCCTGGTGTATGACGTGCTGGAGACTGAGCCCAGAGCCTCAGGCGTGTTAGCTACAAAGAGATTGGCACTCTATCAACTGAGTTATACGCCCCCCAGCCTAAGACCCTGGCTCAAAAAGTAAATAATACAGATGGGTGTGGTGGCGCATGCCTTTAATCCCACCACTTGAGAGGCAGAGGCAAGAGGAACTCTGTGAGTTCAAGGCCAGCCTGGTCTACATAGCAAATTCCAGGACAGCCCATAAAGACACTGTCTCAAAATATAAATTAATATACTAATTAAATGACAGTACCTTCTACCCGGGGTGGTCCCCTGCCTGTCCCCCCTCTACTCCACCTTACCCTCGGGTGACGGGGCTTCCTGAGGCAGCCCCTTTCCCGTCTTGCGATCTCCCCAGGTGGTGATCCGAGTACTTGATGTCAATGACTGCCGGCCTCAGTTCTCCAAACCGCAGTTCAGCACAAGTGTGTACGAGAATGAACCCGCAGGCACCTCGGTCATCACCATGCTGGCCACTGACCAGGATGAAGGCTCCAATGGGCAGCTGACCTATTCTCTCGAGGGCCCAGGAATGGGTATATGGCCTTCCCTGGCTGCCCAGGAGGGCTTAGAGGGTGGGGAGGGGCAGGCTGCCATGTCTACAGCCCTAGGCCAAGAGGAGGAAGGGGACAGGAAGGCGGTCTCAGCCAAGCTATTCCCTTGCTCTTTCCCACTGCCAGAGGCGTTCTTCGTGGACGTGGACTCGGGCCTGGTGACCACGCAGCGGCCACTGCAGTCTTATGAGAGGTTCAACCTGACGGTAGTGGCCACGGATGGCGGGGAGCCCCCGCTCTGGGGCACCACCATGCTTCTGGTGGAGGTCATCGATGTCAACGACAACCGCCCTGTCTTTGTGCGCCCACCCAATGGTACCATCCTGCACATCAAAGAGGTATTCCCGATCCCGGGGCCACTGCTCACTGACGCTCAGTTCCCATATGCAGCCTCATCCTGCATTCACCATCTGGCAGAGTAGAAGGGCCCCATTGTGAGAGTGGAAACTGAAGCCAGACAAGGGAGAGCAGACTTGCCCAGTGCCACACAGAAAAGATCTTGAGGGTTGGGTAGTCCTGTAGGCGGTGCTAAGAAAAGATCTAGGCTCAAGTGCAATTCTTTGGCTACTCAGGCAATGACCGTAACTTCTCCAAGTCTTGTTTTTGTCTTAGAATGTGACTAATAATAGCACAACCATCATCTCTTGCTCGTAGACTCTACCAAGGAGTATCTGGTCTTCTACCACCCACTTCCCCCAGACATAGTTCAAAATAAACACAAGGCCCTTCCATCTGTCTGCTGGCCCTGTTGATGCCAAAATGCACAGCTCGAGTTCTCTTGGTCTAATTGGCCATCCACTTAGGGGAAATGTACTGTCTTCTGCTCTTCCTTCCACC
This sequence comes from Peromyscus eremicus, assembly GCF_949786415.1. Taxonomy (NCBI): domain Eukaryota; kingdom Metazoa; phylum Chordata; class Mammalia; order Rodentia; family Cricetidae; genus Peromyscus; species Peromyscus eremicus. The sequence goes on from NC_081432.1 coordinate 25,395,346, forward strand.
CGAAGGCACCCCGGAGATCCCTGGTGGTATAGTTGGGGTAGCTCTGGCTTGTCCTTTGCCCCACAAACTTAAGCAAACCCCACATCTCAGAACACCAATGCCGAGACAATCTTGTCACTCTGTCTGCTTTTGGAGGTCCTGTAGAAGAAAAACGATCCCAAGGCTAAACCCTGGGAACCCCTGGGCCTGGTGTCCTACCTGCAGTGATATAGTGGTCCCTTTTGCTTTGCCCACTAGGGAGCTCACAGTGGCCTAACCCCCTTAAATGACCCTGCAGACTTGGGGCACACACTTTGCCCTCAGCTTCCATCTTATGCTAATGGTATTCTTCCCTTACTCTAATTTTTTAACTCAGTCTCATTTAAATTCATATACTCCTGTCAACTGCTTCAAATCTTTTTGTGTGTGTGTGTGTGAGAGGAAATGAGACATAAATTAATAATAATCTAATTCTTTTCCACACCAAAGGCTCCATTTGCTAAGTTTTCCCTTCAAGGGCTTTGTATTTGGGGAGATCCATGTCTCCTGAACAGCCAGCATTTATAAAGTAATCTGTCATCCCACTTTTTATTAATTAGATGACTCTGCCATTTGAAGCTTTTACTCGTTGTGAACAATGAGAAAACAAGGAAGCCAGGCTGAGCTGAGAGTTTTCTAACCGTCAACCTCGTTCTTGCTGGGGCGTCCTTAGGGCGGGGCCAGCAGATGATTACAGTTGGGTTTCTTCCGTGTCATAGACGAAACTTAAAGGAATGCAGGCACTTGAGGCTTGGAGAAATGGGGGCCTTGGCTGAGGGAACAAGGGATATAAGAGCTCGTCAGGGCACGGCTCTGGGGTTTTTCATGCCCAGGTGTCCCCTCCCATGACCCCCACAGGAGATCCCTCTACGCTCCAACGTGTATGAGGTCTATGCCACTGACAAGGATGAAGGCCTCAACGGGGCAGTGCGGTATAGCTTCCTAAAGACAGCAGGCAACCGTGACTGGGAATACTTCACCATCGACCCAGTTAGTGGCCTCATCCAGACCGCTCAGCGCCTGGACCGCGAGAAGCAGGCAGTGTACAGTGTAAGGGGAGGGCCGGGATGGGGCTATGTGGATTGCTTCTGGACTACTTCTGGGGGATTTGTTCCACTGAGCTTCCTTAGGGCCCTAAGCCAACCTCCAACCCCGTTTTTCCCCCCTCTGACTGGGCTCCTTCACCTCCAGCTCATCTTGGTGGCCAGCGACCTGGGCCAGCCAGTACCATACGAGACGATGCAGCCATTGCAGGTGGCCCTGGAAGACATCGATGACAACGAACCCCTCTTTGTGAGGCCTCCTGTGAGCTCACCCATCCCCTGCACCAGTGACACCCCCACAGGGACTCACCACCTGTGAGCCCACGCATGCACATACTCTGCCCCGATACACATCCGGTTATCACACAGTGAGCGTCCATCTACAGTCGCTGATTACAGGAACAGCGCTTCCCCCAAACAGCTAGGGCATTCAAAGTCAGGCACTATTGCAAGGCCTCATTCAATGATCCAAAAAGCAGGCAAAAATGCCTAATACCTTTGCATTTGTGTGTACGTATAAGCATGTTCATCATATATGTGTGCATACACACAGCATGAAAATTGACTCTGGAGTCTTGAGGCAAAACTTAAACAAAATTGGACAACATAACTGAAGGGTCCTAGGGTGGCTTCTGTAGTGAGTGTTCGTATACACACACACACACACACACACACACACACACACACACACATACACATATATATATACATATACACACACATACATACACACACACATATACACACACACATACACACACACATACACACACACATATACACACACACACATACACACACACATACACACACACATATATACATACACACACATATATACATACATATATATGGGTGGGATGTCCCATAGAGGCTGTGGGCATGTATGTATACACTTAGACCCTGGGGATAAATCAGAGGTTAAACCTGTCCTCATGGAAGTTATAGTAGTTTTGCTTGCTCTCTAGGCAACAAAGTTCTCAGACCCACAAAGCAGGTACCAAAGATCCTCTGGCCAGAGCTGAAGCTTGTGCCTCCTGTAACTACTTCCTCTCCTACAGAAGGGGAGCCCCCAGTACCAGCTGCTGACCGTGCCTGAACACTCACCCCGTGGCACCCTCGTGGGCAACGTGACAGGTGCCGTGGACGCAGACGAGGGTCCCAATGCCATCGTGTACTACTTCATTGCAGGTGGGGGATCAATGGAGCCAGCGCCCCACCTGCCCTGAGTTTGGAGAGGACTCTGAGTGCCCTTCCCACTCACCCTGTGCCCCATCCACCCACAGCTGGTAATGAGGACAAGAACTTCCACCTACAGCCTGACGGGCGCCTGCTGGTGCTCAGAGACCTGGATCGGGAAAAGGAAGCCATCTTCTCCTTCATTGTCAAAGCGTCCAGCAATCGCAGCTGGACCCCTCCCCGAGGACCCTCCCCAGCCCTCGACCTGCTAACTGACCTTACCCTGCAGGAGGTGCGCGTCGTGCTGGAGGACATCAATGACCAGCCGCCGCGCTTCACCAAGGCTGAGTACACCGCAGGTGCAGGGACCAGCCGGGGCCTGGGGGCGTGGGTGGCTCCTCCCCTGACATTTACGTGGCCCGCCTGTTCCCACAGGAGTGGCCACCGATGCCAAGGTGGGCTCGGAGTTGATCCAGGTGCTGGCCCTGGATGCAGACATTGGCAACAACAGCCTGGTCTTCTACGGCATCCTGGCTATCCACTACTTCCGGGCCCTTGCCAACGACTCTGAGGATGTGGGCCAGGTCTTCACCATGGGTAGGAGCCCCTGTCACTGCATGGACTTCAGTCCTGAGATGGAGTCTGTGTGAGCATAAGACCTGGGTGTCCATCCATGTCAGTCCTTCTGATCACCCACCCAGTTTGTGCAATTCTTCTTGTTCTCTACCTATCTGCCTCTTCATCTATACACGTATTCTTTTTCTATGTGTGGGGGGAGGGGTGCATTTTCATTTATTTCATGGAGGAAGGTGCATGCCCACAGCACTCATGTAGAGAAGTTAGAAGACGACAACATGGAGGAACTGGTCCTCTCCTTCAGTGTGTGAGCCCCAGGGATCAAGAGCAGGTCATCAGGTTTGGCGGCAAGAGCCTTTACCCACTCAGCCATCTCGCCGGCCTGGTTTTATTTTTATTCTTTTTTAAACAGCAGGGTCTTGTGTAGCCCAGCTGGCTTCCAGATCTCTATCGAGTCAAGAACAGTTTTGAACCGCCACACACGGTGGCGCACGTCTTTAATCCCAGCACTCAGGAGGCAGAGGCAGACAGAGCTTTGTGAGTTTGAAGCCAATCTGGTCTACCTGTTGAGTTCCAGGACAGCCAAGGCCATACAGTGAGACCCCGAGTGCCTGATCCTCCTGCCTCCACCTCCCGAGTACTGGGGTCGCACTCATATGCCACCACACTCAGTTTGTACAGTGCTAGGGCCGAAACCTAGAGCTTCATGCACGCCGGGCAAGCACGCCATCAACTGAGCTACCTCCAAGTCCTCTTTGGCGTTTCTCGTCATCTTTTCCACTCATTCACCTACCATCCATTCCTCCCCCTGTCACCCACCCCCTCCCCATGCCCCTTCACACAATGCCCCCCATCTTTGCATTTTGCACCCCTTCTTTTGTATGTCAGGCATTGGGCAAGGCACTGGGGAGCTGGCAACATAGCTCTGAATGCACACGCTGCTTGAGCCTGGGCAAGACACTCTGGAGCAGGGCCTCCAAGGTGCCCATTACTCTCCACCCCACACGGGCTCCGCATCTGTGTGTCAGTCTTGACTGCCAGGAAGACTGGGCCTGATGTCCAAGGCTCCCAGGTCTTCCTTCTAGTCCCTGCTTCTGGCCTCATAGCCCCCTACCATTCACACAGGCTCTATATCCAGACAAGCCAAATGGCCTTGGCCAGTCTATTCCATCCACCCCTAGGCCACTGACCCTTCTGCCTTTACACTTCCTTAATGCCATCCCAACCTCCATCTTGCCTGATATGCCTCCCTTGTCCTTCAAGGTCTAGTTCAGATCCCACCTGCTCGATCGAGTTAATATAGCCAGATGCCAGCCCCTGAACTCTCACTGCCCTTCTTTGAACCCAGGGCCTTGGCTGTGATGGGCAAGCAGCACCATTGAGCTATGATCCCAGCCCTCGCTGCTCTTACTTGAATAAACCAGGTTGCAGAGGAGCTGGGGAGCTTCCACCAGATAGACAGGGGCAGGGTTTGAATCCATGTCTGTCTGTCTTAGAGTCATCTAGGCTGTGCTATCTCCACGTGTCTCTCTGTTGTATTTGTGGAATTCTGAAGTACAGGTGTCTAGGCCAGCGCTTCTCAACCTGGGGGTCAAAACCCCTTTGGGGATCGAACGACCCTTTCACAGGGGTCGCCTAAGACCATCTGCATATCAGATATTTACATTATGATTGGTAACAGTAGCAAAACTACAGTTATGAAGTAGCAATGAAATAATGTTATGGTTGGGGGTCACCACAACATGAGGAATTGTATTTAAAGGGTCGCAGCGTTAGGAAGGTTGAGGACCACTGCTCTAGTGCATGGGTAAAACCATATGGAGCTCAGAAATGGTAATCACATCCTGTCATCTTTGGAGAGGATAGCCTGTGGTCATTTCATTTAAAATACAGTGTTTAAATAAAACCTTGGAGCAACCATTAAAAATAAGGGGATTTCAGCCAGGCATGGTGGCATATGCCCATAACCCCAGTACTCAGGGTAGGAGGGGAGTGAAGAAATATGACCTCTCCCAAGGATGTGGGGACGGGGACAGGATTCAGCATTAATGTGTGGCCCCTGAGCTATGCCACCCCTGGACTCCTTCACAGGAAGTGTAGATGGCATCCTCCGCACCTTTGATCTCTTCATGGCCTACAGTCCTGGCTATTTTGTGGTAGACATTGTGGCCCGAGACCTGGCCGGCCACAATGATACCGCCATCATCGGCATTTACATCCTGAGGGATGACCAGCGTGTTAAGATAGTCATCAATGAGATCCCCGACCGTGTGCGTGGCTTTGAGGAGGAGTTCATTCGCCTGCTCTCCAACATCACAGGCGCCATTGTCAACACCGATGATGTGCAGGTACCCTGAGGCCCTAGGACGGGGCCAGTGGGGAGAGAAGGGGCAGATGAGGCACCTCCTTAGTCACTTCATAGCTACATGGCTTTGAGGGAAGGCCCCGGGTCTGTGGGCCTCCATTTCCTTATCCATAAACGAGGCTGATAATGAAAGAGCCCCGTGTGGAAGTTAGTGGCCACATCAGGGAGATTTGGTAGTGACAGGTCTCATCAGATACACTGGATGGTGCTCCTGCCAGATGCCCGCCCACCCCACCCCTTCCCATCCCACCGCATCCCACCCCATCCCATCCCTGTGCAAGCTCTACCCCACAAACCCCCTTTTCTCCTAGTTCCATGTGGACAAGAAGGGGCGAGTGAACTTTGCACAGACAGAGCTGCTCATTCACGTGGTGAACCGGGACACAAACCGCATTCTTGACGTGGACAGGTAGGTGTGGGGGTCCGTGTCTGGCCTGACTGCCTGTTTTGAGGGATAGGAACCCCAAAAGGAGACACAAACTTTACTATTGGCCTCAGTGTGTGGTCAGAGCAGGGGGAGAGAATACAATGAAGCACCAGGAGCTGTGTTCATCCCTCTGGACCTCACTCTCTGTCTTAGGGTTTCTATGGCTGGGAAGAGACACCATGACCACGGCAACTCTTATAAAGGAAAACATTTAAGTGGGGCTGGCTTAGAGTTCAGAGGTTTAGTCCATTATTGCCAGAGTGGGAAGCATGGCGGCACACAGGCAGACATGGTGCTGGAGCGGTATCTGAGAGTACTACATCCAAATCCACAGGTAGCAGAAGAGAGACACTGGGCCTTGGCTTGAGCATCTAAAACCTCAATGCCCACCCCCACTCAGTGACACACTTCCTCCAACAAGGCCACACCTACTCCAAGAAGGCCACACTCCCTAATAGTACTGCTTCCTAATGACCAAGCATTCAAATTGAGCTTTTTTTTTTTTTTTTCCTGGAGCTGAGGCCCAAACCCAGGGCCTTGTGCTTGCTAGGCAAGCACTCTACCACTGAGCTAAATCCCCAACCCCTTGATGAGCTTATTGATGCCATTCCTATTCAAACCACCACACACTCCTTGTCTATAAAAAGTGTTGATTTGTTTGGGGTCCACCAGGACCTTGGACACAACCCTGGGGGCCCTGTAAGATGCTAAGCTCTCCCAGCTAGGTGGCTTTTCTCTTGCAAAGCTTCAGAGCAGAATGTGAACGCTTGGGCTCCTGGCAGTAGCAGAGCACGCTGCCCACCCCCCACCCCCCAGGCTGGAGGGTGGCTTCTGGAGGCGGTGGGTGGTTGAGGTGGAGCAGAGACCACGGCCCTTGTGCAGGGTCATCCAGATGATTGATGAGAACAAGGAACAGCTGCGGAACCTCTTCCGGAACTACAATGTCCTGGACGTGCAGCCTGCCATCTCTGCCCGACTGCCGGAGGACATGTCTGCCCTGCAGGTACCCTGGCTGTGCCAGTCTCTGTGGTCTGGCTTGGGCCCCTGACCCCACCTGCTGACGGCTGGCCTGCTGTCTCCACAGATGGCCATCATTGTCCTAGCCATCCTCCTCTTCTTGGCTGCCATGCTCTTCGCCCTCATGAACTGGTACTACAGGACCGTGTGAGTGACCCTACACCTGGCCTGAACCAGAATGGCCGAGGTCTCCTGGTCAGCAGGCACCAAGGCAGGCAGGGCCAAAGACCAGAGATAGCAAGACAGCTTCCCTTATGGGACTGACTCTCCCCTCTTCCCTCCTCCCCTTTGCCTGTCCTCCCCTTCTCTCTCCATCCCTTCCTCCTCCTCCTCCTCCTCCTCCTCCCCCCTCTCTCTCTCTCCAGACACAAGAGGAAGCTCAAGGCCATTGTGGCTGGTTCTGCAGGTGAGTAAAGGCTGTTGGGGGCCGGGGTAAGGCAGCCGGGTGCTCCCACTGGTTGTTCCCTTTTCCTCCTCACTCAAATCCTTTCCCTGCAGGGAACCGTGGCTTCATTGACATCATGGACATGCCCAATACCAACAAATACTCCTTTGACGGGTGTGTGGGCTCCTCAAGTCTGCAGATCCCCTTTGGAGATCCCTGCAGTACTCAGCTAGTGAGAAGTATCTAGAGCAGCCACTGGCTGAAACACGGAGTGTGGGCACCCCCTAGTGGGCTAATCGCTTCTCTGCACTCTCAGAAATGTGCAGTCCAGGTCCTGGTTACAAGGGGGCATAAGGGAGTGAGTGGGTGAGGCCTCCCTGACCAAGCTGACCCAGGCTGGCATGCAGTCTTGGCTCTAGCAGGATCCTAGGGTAGAAGGATGTAGCCACAGGTGCCATGGCAGAATTTCTCTGTAGACCTGCCGAAGGCATTGTAGCTGGCTGAGGGAATGGGCAGGTCTTAGAGGCAAGGCTATGAAGGCATTTTGCCCACCCTATCCCACTCCCCAACTGCAGAGCCAACCCTGTGTGGCTGGACCCTTTCTGCCGGAACCTGGAGCTGGCTGCACAGGCTGAGCATGAGGATGATCTGCCTGAGAACCTGAGTGAGATTGCAGATCTGTGGAACAGCCCCACCCGCACCCATGTGAGCCAGGGGAGAAGCCTGTGGCCAAGCTGGAGCCCTTGGAGGGTGGTCCGTTCTGCGGTCTGCATACAATGTCACCCTCTCTGCTCCAGCCAATGTTCCCTCTCCCCAGGGAACTTTTGGGCGTGAGCCGGCAGCAGTCAAGCCTGATGACGACCGATACCTGCGTGCAGCCATCCAGGAATATGACAACATTGCCAAGCTGGGCCAGATCATTCGAGAGGGGCCTATTAAGGTGAGCGCCCCTGTTAAGGGGCTCTGCACCCAGACCCTGTCTGAACTTGAACTCGAGGATGCAGGGAGATGGAAACCGTAGGTTTATCAGGACTGAAGGGAATTTGGGAAGTAGGACTAATGAGCCCTGTGGTGTCTTACGAGGCCATCCAGCTGGCCGGTGGTCAGGCTCTCCTCCCATCCTCTGCTCTAGGACGGCATACCTGTGTGCCCCTCACTGCCACGGGAGTGTGTGCAAAGGGGTAGGGCAGGCGCCAGCCTAAGTGGAGAGTTAACCCTCTCCTTCCCTCAGGGCTCGCTGCTGAAGGTGGTCCTGGAGGATTACCTGCGGCTCAAAAAACTCTTTGCCCAGCGGATGGTGCAAAAAGCCTCCTCCTGCCATTCCTCCATCTCCGAGGTAGTGAGGTAGCCTCGGGAGCGGGGGACCTGTGTGCCAGTGTGCCGTGCCCCAGTCCTGGGGATGCTGCTTCTCTCACACTCTGCCACCCTGTCACTGGGGAGTTCTCTAGCTCCTCTCCTCTCCCTCCCTCTCTCAGCTAGCAGCCAAGCCCAGAGGCTCTGGGAATTCAGAAAGGAGGTTGTGCTGTTTGGACTGGGGGGGGGGGGCATCCGTCCGTCCAAGAACCCCAAACGACCTTCTAAGGGGCCTTCACTTTAAGAAATGAGTCAGGAGGGCCCAGCAGGCCTACATTGGCTACTATTCCAGCAGCCAGAAATGGAGAGTTACACTGGGTTCCCCTAAAGCCCATTTTCACCTGAGTGCGTGTATGCTACCAAGAGGGACAGAAAGCCTCCGGCGGAGCCAATGTGCTCCTCCGACTTCTAGGGAGGTTCTACCTGGCCATGGCTTACTATCAACTTAGTTATAAACCTAAACGACACAGTGGTGTCCAGATTGACACCCACGTTTAATGACACGTGGTGACCCTTTTAATATCCAGCCTCTGCCCTCCATCCGAGGCGGCTGGCAGGCCTGCTGGGTAGATCCGTTAGATGAGATAGGGACGAAATGGTCACAGCCAGTGTGGTTCTGGGGTCGTCTACTCAAACCCCAGGCCCAGCCCTCTGTAGTTCCTGAGCTATAAGGGTATCCCACCTTTTGCAGCTGATCCACACTGAGCTGGATGAGGAGCCTGGGGACCACAGCCCAGGCCAGGGCAGCCTCCGTTTCCGCCACAAGCCACCCATGGAGCTCAAGGGGCCGGACGGAATCCACATGGTTCACGGCAGCACGGGCACACTGTTGGCCACTGACCTCAACAGCTTGCCGGAGGATGACCAGAAGGGGCTGGACCGCTCCCTGGAGACCCTGACGGCCTCAGAGGCTACAGCCTTTGAGCGCAATGCCCGCACAGAGTCCGCCAAGTCCACACCTCTGCACAAGCTTCGAGATGTGATCATGGAGAGCCCCCTGGAAATCACAGAGCTGTGATGTCAAGCCTTGCTGCTGAGCAGCCCACCCAGGAACCTCCAGGGCAGGAGCATGGCCAACTCTCTGCCCAGGCCAGCCTTTGGGAGCGACCTCGGGCTGGCCCTGGCAGCCCACGCGGCTGTTCAGATCGGCCTCCTACCAGATACTGGTTCAGCGTCTGCTCTCTACCTTCATAAAATTGGTTATTTTTTTAAGAAAACTTAACTTAAAAAATGCTAAGTGTCTAAGGACAAGGTAAGGAGGGTCACGGGGGGAGCCCCCAGAGACTGAGGACCAGCTCGGCCCCTCCTCCTGCCACCACAATGGAGCAGAGGCCCAGCACAGGACTAACAACTCTTCTGGCACACCCCTGCCTCAGTTCAAGTCCCATTGAACTTCCGCCTGCTGGACACCCAGGTGGCTCCCTGCCCCTACACACACACACAAGGTTGATGTCGGCAACCAAGCATCCGTCCCACCTCCCTGTCTTCTTGACGTGTTAGTTGAGAGACATGACTGATGTTCCCTTGGGTTTCGAATGTAGAGTGTTCGTGTGTATTCCTTTTCTAAATTAAGTTATTCCCTCAAGATTTCCTCCAGGTTTTGTTTAACTGATACTCAATGAAAGTTTCTGGAATGCTCTGTTTAAAAAGAAAAGCAACTCACATGGAACCAGCACTACCCCGACTCTGATGACCTATGAGGTTCTGGGGGGTGATGGGAGGAGCCTCTTGGCCAGGAAGGGCTGCAAGGAAAACGCAGGGGCAGTGGATGCAGAACCCATATGCCTCAGGTGTCGAAGAAACACAAGCCCAGATCTGGTTAACAACTTTATTAAGTCACAGAAACTTTAGTGCAAAACAAAATCTAGGTCCATTTAGCTGCACATGCCCATCCTGCTGGCTGTCTCCTGGAGGCACAAGAGAAGCTTCAGCTCAACAGACCAGCCAGGGTTCCAGACACCTACTCTACACAGAGACCCCAGTGTGTCACCCGCTGCCAGGCAGATGCTTCATCCATAAGGAGAAAGGGTAGGTCAACAGGAGTTACAAGGCGGGAAAGGGGCGCGCAGGGCCCTGACAGCCAGGCAGACAACACTGTTCACGGGCCTCACAACAACCAAAGGCCAGGCCCACATGGCATGGGCAAGTTACATTCAGAAGTTTCCCCTCCCACCCTAGCCCACAGAACCCCAAAGAAGGCAGACGGGGACGCAGGAAAGCAGAGCGAAAGGCTGACCTAGATGGTAGCATCCCAAGCAAGCCACGTGCAGGTGCTTCTGAAATCTCTGTACTGTGACAACGGCAATTCCATCATCCCAAAGACCTGATTATTCTGTGCTTCGAATCAATCCAAAGGAATCTCCTTGGTACCACAGGAAGGTGGCCACAGAAGCCCCCACCCCCGTACACCAAGTCAGGGCTCAGAAGACAGTCCTGCCCTCTGGCTCACCACCCCCTCCAGCAGGTGGGTGAAAGGGCAGCTGGAGGGCTGACGCCCTTAATGTCCTCATCCTTCCAGCAGAAAGGGGACACCGACAGGGGCTATCAGCACCTCTTACACGACAGCGATGCTACAAGATGGGGGAATGACAAAATGGGGAGGGGAGGGGAGGGGTCCTACTTAGAAGGAAGTCGAAAAGATCTGTGTTCATTATCCTAGACCCACAAGTAGGCTGCAACTTCTGCAAGCTGGAAAACTAGTTCCACACGTGGCGTTTGCAATGGTCGACAGCCTGGGAGGAGAAAAGGAGACAGGTTAGGCCGCACACGACAAACATGCATGGTCACGTGCACGTCAGCATCACTCCAAAATGTGACCTTATTTCGTTCAAGTCACAGATGCTGAGAACCCAAGACACGATCAAAACAGGACCTGTGGCCCTCAGAGCTTTGAGAGTTCTTAAAGTACTGGCCCAGAACCAGAGAGGCATAGCCCCTTGGGATCCTGTAGGAGCGCCCCGGAGGCAGGACTCTAGAGCACTTCACCCACATTATCAGTGGGTCCCTAGGTCCTGTGGCTTGACAAAAAAAAAAAAACTTCAGGCCAACCAGCATGGGCTCAAGAGGGCCAGCCGTGGCCCAGGCTGATTAATCTCTCCTGACAAGGAACCAAAGTTGAAGGATTATTTATCAGAGGCCAGGTTCAACACCTGACTGGGGAAAGCCAGTTCCCCTCACCCCCGCCCTGTGGGCTGCTAAAAAAAACCCACCTTTGGAGTACCCTTGAGTCAAGGCTCGTGCCCTAGGACCCATGAGGACTTGTACATAGGCCCCGGGTCCTACAGGTTTGGTACAATCCCTGTGATCATGTGAGAAATGGTGCTGGAGACACTGGGTAAGCACATGCCATGCAAGCCTAACACGCGGAGTTTGATCCCCAAGACCTGCATGGACCCACGTCTCATCCCTTGACAAAGGGCACAGTTAGGGCCATGGCTCTCCTATTTCCATGAGGCAATCCCCAGCCACGCTGCAGAAGGCAGTCTAGGACACTCACATTGCACCGGGCTGCAGTCTCCATGTTCTGACACCAGTAGCTAGGACCCCAGACACACTTCTCAGTTCCCAGCAGCAGCTTAGAGGCAGAAGGGCAAGCCCCGATTTTCTGTAGGAGAGGGGACAAGAGAAGGGGAAAATGAGCTGCCCAGCCCAGCGAGCCCCTTCAGAGCTGAGACTGAAGGATTTCCAGAACCTGACGACAGTCTGGCTACCCTGCTCCCCGACCCCACTCCACCCCCCCTAGACCACATCCATGCTGCTACACTGCCCAGGCCCCTGGCGAGACTCACCGAGCACACAAAGGAAGGATCCATCACTTGCACAAGAATTTCCACCAGCACGGGCTCATACTCGGCCACAAAGTCGTCACACTGCCAAGGCAAGGGACACAGGGTGCGGCTTTTGGTTGTATCCACATAGCCAGACATTCCAGAACTCAGGGTCTGGGGGGGGCTGACCTCACTAGCCTTTCCCATGGCTCCCTGTGCTGCCTCCCAGCCTAGAGCACAGAGGACCCCCTGCACCCTTGCCCTGGACAGATGTGAGCAGTGAGCAGCCACGCCCACCCATACCTCCTTCTGGTAGGGGTCAGGCAGAAAGCTGCAGCCCTTCTCCAGGGCAGCCAGTATCTCCTCCTTGGTGCTGTTCTTCTCCAGGTTGTGTTCCAAATAGCTGACCAGTTTCTTGCACACCTCACAGAACCCACCAGTCTTCTGAGGCACATGCGCTACACAGAGGACAGACACAGGGCTCGGTGTTGGCGGGCTCCTCCCTGACCCGAGAGTGGCCTCTTGCAGAGTGGCCCCTTCCCTCTGGACGCTTTGGACTTACCACGCAATGCAGGCTGTCTGGGCAGCTCGGGCTGTTTCGGTACTGCAGGAACGATGGGTAATGCAGGTTGCTCAAGCGTCTCCACCGAATCAGGGCTGCCGGAGCAGAGGTGGACCATGCCACACAAGCCTGGGCTCACCTGATGGAAAAGGATGTCCAGCAGGGAGGGGCCGAACGTTTGTACCATCTCGGTGCACTTGGTCGAAGCAGGAGGGGGGAGCAGTGTGCATGCTGTGCCCACAGCTTTAATTACTAGTGCCTGGAACGGGAGAAAGGATCGTATCAGAGTGGAGCTGGACAGGAAGAGGAGGAGATCCTAGACCCACCAGGGAACGGGCCAACAGTGGGGTGCCAGAGCCCTCCCTCCTGGGTACTGGGGTGTGCATCTGTCAGGAGACCATGCCCCAGGGGCACCTTCTGATGCTGGAATACAGAGAGGGGGCGTCCCCGTGGCAAGGAGGTAGCATACCTCAGTGTTCTTGTTCATAATTAGTTCGGACAACTTATTCATCACAAACTGGCAAGCCTGGCAGAAGATAATGTTCTGGGCCTGTGAAGGGCGAAAGGAGAATGTTTTCAGGCTGGGACCTGACCCCCTCAGGCACGCTCCTGCCACAGAATGGCAGACAGGACAGGACAGTAACCTCAGGCCACTGCCTGCCTGCCTGCCCACTGCAATGTGATGGTGACTTCCTCAGTGCAACCCCCTAACTACGGGGTGGAAGGCCATCCCTTTCCTCAACCTTCTAGGACCCTCTCTACCCCCAAACCACCCTAGTTTCCATGCTCCAGGAAGTAAAGAGAGCGGTTCCTTCCCGGAACAGCTGTTCCCCTGGACGTTTCATCACTTTGCTATCTATCCTATGTTCACATGCGAGAGGTAGATGGCAGGGTAGAACAGATCTGGTAGCTGCCTGCTGGGACGTCCATGTCTGCTCGGGATTTCCCGAAACCTCATCACCACTGAAACTGCTGCTCAGAATCCACCTCTGGTACGGTGGTGCTGGCAGGGAGCCTCTGTCTGCCATGTTTCCCCTCTGCTGTCTGTCCAACAGGCCCTTAGAGTGCAGTGTATTCCAAAGACTAGAATCCCTAATTCAAACCACTGCCTTCTTTCTCTCCGTGAAATGGGGGGGTGGGGGGTGGGGAGGAAGTGGTACCCAGACAATCCCCTATTCTTCTATGAGATGCCTTGTCCTTCCCCTGTGGCCACACACTGAGAACAGAGGAGAGGGAACAGGAGACAGCTGGTGGCCAGACGCTATGGGTGTTCGAGAAACAAAGGCGTGTGTGCAGAAGAACACGACAAGGGGACAGCCGGGGACCAGACAACATAGGTGTTCATGAATCAGAAGAGTGTGCATGTCCTCCGTGTGAAGGCAGCAGGCCCTGAGCAGGCAGAACGTATGTTCCATGAACACCAGGCATCCCAAAACACGACCTGACCCACAGTCATGCTCAATGCAGACTCATTATGGCATGGAGCAGTGTACCCTGAGGGTGCTAAGGACACAGTACTGCCTATGTACATACGCAGACAGGCAACAAGCCCGAAGAGGCTTCTGCCCAGCCTCAGGGCACGTGGTCTCGGAACCTCCAGTTTGTACTGTGGCTCTGGAGACAGGACCCAGGAAACAGATGTGGAATGGCTAGCTTGGAGGCAGCCAGGCCCTCGACCAGTTGGCGAGGCCTGCTGAAGAATAGGAGTATCCCAAAGGCCTGGGGCACTCAGAAATCCTCCAGGTCTCAACTTCAAACACATTTCAAAGCCAGGCAGGGCACCAAAGTATGTGACTGCGAGGATGTGACAACATGGAAAAGAGTAAGTAGGCTGTCGGCTCCCCTCAGCACACAGCAGTGACGGAAAGTACCTCATAGGAGGAGTCGGTGAGTTCCAGGCCAGGGAAGATGTTCTTGATGGCCTCACTGGCAGGGACCAGGGTCTTCATTGGTACTTTCTTGACCTCATCACAGAAGCCAACCAGAGCACAGATTTCCTTGGGTTGCTGAAGAAAACAGAGTTGCTGTCAGCCAGCCTGTGCCTGCTGCTACCCTCCGACCCCTCCTGAGACACCAAGGTCAGGGTGCTAAGGCCCTGGCATAAAGCTGCTGACTCCTCCCACTCAGGCTGAGGTTTCAGATTCAATCCAAAGGGCTCTGCTTAAAGACAAGAGCATGGACACCATTCCATCTGGAGGAAAGGGCCTGTAGCCTCTGCTGCTCCAGTCAGGGCCACCATAAGATAGTCCTCTAGCACTTTTTGTGCCCCCAAGGATGGCCGGGCTACATAATTCTCCCAGCTCACTGTCAGAGGTAAGCTCTCTAGAGAGAAACCACAGGCCCATGATCTCACAGAAAAGCCCAATGTGTCAGAACTAAAACCACACGGACTCCCCTTCACTGACAGCACCATTTAAAATGGTACATTACAAGGAAGAAATGCCAGCTTCCCCTAAAAGCCATAGTCTGTGTTCACAACAGCCACACAGTACATGTGAGCGCCCAGGACCCAAGCTGAGGAGGCATTTTCAGCCACAAGGGCTTCACGCACATCCCCTCTCACCATCTAGACACCAAGCCACAGAGAACCAAGTGTGAATATTCTGACCATCCGTCACACTGCAAAAGCCAAGAGCAAGCCCCATCCACAGACCCTGTGTCTTGTGTGAACCAACTGCAGCCAGCACCCAGCTCTTCGCCCAGCATGGGAGCATGGATGCTGAGAGCTAGACCATGAGCATGGTCCACCCGTACAACTGGGGCTAAAGAACTAAGGTCATGCCGGGCGGTGGTGGCGCACGCCTGTAATCCCAGCACTTGGGAGGCAGAGCCAGGTGGATCTCTGTGAGTTCGAGAGCAGCCTGGTCTACAGAGCGAGATCCAGGACAGGTTCCAAAACTGCACAGAGAAACCCTGTCTCGAAAAACCAAAAAAAGAACGAAGGTCATGTGTCCTAAACTCCCTGTCTTTGACACATGTTAAGATTAGGAGATAAGGGTCAAAATGAGACTAAAGGTACAAAAGCTTTTTTTTTTTTTGGTTGGGGGGGTATGTGCCAAGATTTAGGGGGTCCGTCTCTCTGAGACAGCATAAATGAAAATTCAGGCATTTCGATTTAAGTCCTTTTCTGAGAAATTCAAATCCTAGAGCCTGAAGGCAATACTCAGTACAGACTCAAAAGGGCAAATGGCTCAGCTGGTACGGACTAAACCTTGATTCCCACAGCATGCCATCCGGTGAGGCCCCAGGACCCACTCCCCGAAGGGTAGACGTCACAGCTGAGAGACCATGTACAAGTCTCTCCATCCAGCAAGTCAGGCCACGGTCTGAAGCTGGTCTGCTCATGCAGAAGCATTTCTGGGGTCAGGAAAACAGCACAAAGTCATGCAATGCCACCCACTGTGAAGGGCACGAGGTGCTTCTACCAGGGCCTGTGCCTTCACTGAAGGAAGCTAAGGTACCGCCATCATCACCCTGGCGACAGGCATGCATGTGTGCTGGGGCTGACCTGAGCATAGGCTCTGCTAGCTTCCCCCCACCCCCCGCCCTCCAAAAAGGGAAGGTAAGCCTCCATGGCCTGAAAGTGCTCAATCTCAGGGGAAGAGTGCCTAGTATGGGGGGACCCTTGTCATACCTGTCAGAGCTCACCATGCCAGACCAAAAAAAAAAAAAAAGAAGAAGCAAAAACAAAAAAATGAGAGGAGAGCCAACCACTAAAAGCAGCAGCCACTACCACAAGCCAAGTCTCATCACATACCTGATCCTGCTGGTGAACAAAAAAACAGGAAATCGGAGGGGAAAATAGGAGAAAGGAGAGGACACAACAGTTAAGAAAAATTAAAACAACAGTCAGGCAGTTACCCAGGCATAAGGACGTCATAAAGTTCAAGGACAACACCCTGACGGTAAGGGAAGGACAGGGGCCTAGGAAGCTAGTCCAGCCCTGAAGGGACAGGCCATGCTAGGCAGCTGGTGGAAACTGTCCTTGGAAAGGGCCTCCATCCCTGGAGCTAATCACACCTGGCCTTTCTGAGGGCCACAGATAGCAAAGTCCCCAACCTCAGGCCAGACACCAGCCTGGAAGGTGGATGTGCGGGCTTTAGTTAGGAATTCCAGCTTCAGTTATCCTAAGTGACAAACAGGGGGGTTTGGGGGGGGGGGGGATGCAGAGACGTGGCTAAAAGGAAGCTATCATTCCAAAGACAGTCTACTTTACCCACAAAGGTCATAGACAGTCATATAAATTAGGATCTGTCCACGTTTTGGATTAATATGTAGCTGAATACAAGGGTAATCACCAGCTGGGCATCGTGGTGCACGCCTTTAATCCCAGCATCTGGGAGGTAAAGGCAGGCAGATCTCAGGCCAGCAAGAGCTACAAACTGAGACCATTATTTTGGGGGAAAAGGCAAATGAAACTATTTCCCCTGGGGGGAAAAAGTTGGTTTTTTTTGGGGGGGAAAAAGACAAATTAAACTAAGATGGCATATAAAATGTTCTCACTGATAAGTCTTCAAAACTCCAATGATTTGATATTTGATACACAGAACATTTTTTTAAAAAACTCTCCCTACACTATAATAAGAATGACTCAAGTCACTCGGAAGGAAGGAAGCATCATCTCACCAGGCCACTTCACATCAAAGGTTTATCTTTACCATGGAGGTCTTTATAAGCTGCCTTTAGGTGTTCTTACTATACAGGGCATGGGCAATGATCCTAAACAAACCACCAGAGGGACTGCCTGTGGAGCAGGTCAGTCCAGCAGCTGGGTGGTAACCATACACAAAGCAGGAAAGGGCCTATGTTCAAGCGTGACCAAGGACGCAGCAGCCTGTGAGAGCGGAGACAGGTGCATCCCACCTACTCAGCTCTGCCGGTTAGTATGGAGCCAACTCCTGCTCCCTGGGGTCTGAAAAGCCAGTGCTGACCAATAGTCTAGCTGTCTCCAATGCCCCCATGTTTCCATCTCTCACAGGCAATGAGCCTCCACCCCAACCCCCTGGACATCGTCAGATGGCATCAGGAGCTGGGGTAGTGAGCAGCTGGTCCTACTTCAGAGCTCTGCTAGGCTGGCTTCCTTCCCTCCCGACACAGAACACAGGCTACCCTTGGAATTCTCCCACCCTGGTTTAGCGGCAGGGCACCATACCCCTACAGATCCCAGCGTTCAGCCAGACACTAGCAATCTGATGGCCAGCTCACGCATGCACAGACTAGCAAGCCCCAGGCGACCAGGACAGCTATGAGGGCAGTCCGGGATCGCATCAGCTAAGGTAGACTTTGCTGGCAGGAGGGAGGGTTGGGATCAGGAGTAGGGAGTTGACTTTGGAAAACAAGGAGAATCCTAAAGTATGGAGCTGTCAAGTGTGGACGCCAACCAGAAGCCCCTGGCCACCTACCATGTGCATCATCATCTGGACGGCCACTTGAGAGTACTGGTCCACGTAGTTCTTGCACTGTAGAGAGAAAGGTTCAGTTCATCACAACCCAAACGGCACCTGAACAGTGCCGGCACCCCAACAGTGCCGACTGGTGACTTGCACGTGGACACAGACAGGCCTATAATCCCAGCAACCGGAGACTGAGGTCAGCCTGAGCAACACAGACAGATCTGCTCTCACCAGGAAAAAAAAAAAAATCCCAGAACAGATCTAAGTGTTTCCTCAGATCTACTAAGATAAAGCAGCAATTAGGCTATTCTACCCCCTATTTAAAAAAAAAAAAAATTGCGGAGATGTTATAACAAAAGACCTTAGAGTCCTCGTGTCGGACAATCGAAATGCCCCAAGGCCACAGAGCCACCATTACTAGCAATCTAGAGAATGTAGCTGCGAAACACTGTTAAGAACCTTCCAAAGCCATTCACATGCTCTCAGGATACTAAGTGGGTCCTGAGGCCACAGAACCAAATATCCTGCAAGCTGCTATTAGTGCTATTAGGTCCACTTCCTGGCAGGGGACAGACTCAGACCACAGCCATGCTTTTAAAAACAGGTTCTAGGGGGCTGGAGAGGTGGCTCAGTGGTTAAGAGCGGTAGCTCTTCCAGAGGTCCTGAGTTCAGTTCCCAGCAACCACATGGTGGCTCACAACCGTCTGTAATGAGATCTGGTGCCCTCTTCTGGTGTGCAGGCGTACATACAGGCAGAACACTGTATACATGAAAAATAAAAATAAATCTTAAAACAACAAACAAACAAAAACAGGTTCTAGGGCAGGCAAGACGATTCTGTGGGTAAAGGCAAGGTCACGAAGCCTGATGAGTTCTACCCCTGAGGACCCACAACCAATTCCCATAGGTTGTCCTCTGACAGCCGTAGGCGCGCGCGCACACACACACACACACACACACACACTCACAAATCAGCTACTTTTTAAAGTAATAAAAAGTAAAATAGTTCTAGTGATTCTAATATACGGTGACAGGAAAGGAGAAACAAATAAACAAACAAACAAACACAGCTTTACCCAAGTTTTCTTCCAGTGCCAACTCACTAACCAAAATATATGTATAGTGCACCCCACTAAAGCAGTCAGGGAAAGAGAAACCCGAGAGAAACACCACTTCCTCAGAGCCAGTGGGGTGGTCACTACTTGCTCCCACCTCAGCCCAGACAGAACACATCCAAAGTGTGGGGGCCAGAGGCTCACCATGTCAGCCATGCCGGGCCCCAGGCGGTCACACTCCTCCTTGACGTGCTCCACGAAGCCCTGGACAAAGGTGGAGTTGGTCCTCACAGCAGTCTGGATGTCAGTCACCATCTTCACACAGTCCTGGCAGACATCGTCATTCACCTACAAGGAGAAGAGCAGGAAGCTCCGGGGAGATGTCACAGCTCACCCGGGGCCGCAGTACCACAGACGGCTGGCTACGAGAGCTCCCGGGAGCCAGGCTTTTAACCTCGGGGCCATTCATTCCGTCCACTAACAGTACTACAGTACTACGCGGGGCTGGCGGTGGGGCGTGGCCTGAAGTGAGAGGGGTGGGCATCTTTGCATATTTAAAGTATCCCATTCTTTAAAAACTAGAGTCGAGGGGCAGGACGGAGAAGTTCTGTTCAGCACTCTGTGACGCTGCGTTCCCACCGCGCTCACCCTGACTCCACCCACCTTCAGCTAACCTTGGATTGTGGCTGGCTGCGGGGGCGGTCCTGAGGGTACAGCAGGAGGGGGACATTGGCCATGAAGGGGGCAACCACACTGGCCATGTCTACTTCCGGGATCTTGTTGGACTCAAGCTGTTTCTGGTAGTTTTGCTCAGCCAAGTGCTTCTGGAGAGACTGGCAGAGGCTGAGCGCAGAGCACACTTCCCCGGGGTTGCTCTGGAATGGAGAAGAGACAGCTGAGGGGCCTCCCCACGGGGCAAGAGAACCCTTTTGTCCTCCAGCCGGTTCCTCCCCTGTGTCCATCAAAAAGAACACTACACTACTCAGCGAACCTGGGACGAACAGGAAAGTTACAACGAAGTACCTAACCTGCAGAGGTCTCCCAGCCCCCGAAATGTCACTGCTGCTCACCATCGGCTCTTCCTTAAAGGAAGATGAGCCACTCAGTAGAGAGGAAGGGCCAGGTCAGCCACTGAGTCACGGCCACAGTCCACTCACAAGATGCAAGCTAACACAGCCCACTGGTTTCAAACAAACACCTTCCACGTGGCTCACAAATTCTCATCTCTTACTATGACTCATACTCACGACCACCTCAGGAACATCTCCAGTTTACACCCAATTCTATCCCATTCAACCTGCTCCCTTGCGTGGCCATTTTAGCAAAAAAAATAAAATAAAATAAAATAAATTCCATTACCAACTCCCCCCGAGACCTGTCCCCAGCCCTTCAAGCTCCTGTATTCCCCCTCTATGAGTAAGGCCAGTCTATTCACTCTTCAAAACACAATGTGTATCTGTCCATCTCCACTGTCCCCACTACATCTCCAGCAATACTGTAGTGTCCTTCCTGGGTGCCTCGCCATGGGACATAGAAGGCCCTGTGTCACCTGCCCACCTTCCCCACAAAACCTTGGTTCCACCTTTGGCACTCTTAGCCCCAGTGGCTGGCTTCTTCAGCACCTCTCCTTCCTGAAGGCCTTTCAAATTCCACAAAACGAGCTCCTGGTTCACGCCTGACCCCTAGCTTCTGGCACCCAGTGTGGGCACAGTACCCACGTGCTGTGACAAGTGAGCATCTTAGCTGCTGTTCCCACACTACATCCCCAGGATGATTCCTCGACTCCTCATGCACAAAGATGAAGCCATGTGCTTGCTCTTGAATAGAGGCCTGAGTTACTGATTTCTAGCTGTCAACAAGATGCAGGAGTCCAAGGCACTCCAGCCCCAGCAAATCACATACAGGCAAGCCACCATGCCATGACTGCCTCACGCAAGGAGCCCTGGGAAGAGCCACAGGAGAAACGCAAAGCCAGGAACACACTTCCCTTTCCAGCCCCTTTGCTCTGGGCCCCGCCCCATCACCTACCATCTCCCCCTTAATCATGTCCAGGATGACAGGCAGGTAAGAATCCACCGCCTCCTTGCATGAGTTCGACAGGCTGGACTCGTGAATCCACTCACAGGTCTTCTCCAGGTAACGAAGGATCTTGTCCTGAAAAGGGACATAGCACAGGGCAAAAGGTCCTTCATTGGTGACTCCGGCCACGATCAAGGCCTGAGTCTGGATCCTCAGCACCCAGACACATAAAAGCCAGGGTGGGCAAAGCACACCTCAAACCCCAGTGCCGGAGGGGGAGGCAAGGAACGTGTACGTGTATGGAAACAAACAGGCAGATCCCAAGGGGTAGCTGCCCAGAGAGGCTAGCTGAGATGACAAGGCCGTGTTTAGTGAATTAAATGAAGAGAGACAGAGGCAGACACTGAAAGTCACCCTCAGCCTCCATATGCCCACACACATCACATGGACACACACAAAAATGGCGGTGTTATGGCTGGGTGTGGTGGTACAGTCCTACAATTCCAGCACTCAGACAGCTAAGGCAAGCCTGGGCTACCTATCAAGACTCCGAGTTAACAAAACAGACAGTACTGTAGCCTTTAGTCCCCCCGCCCCGCCTGGAAAGCAGAGACAGACAGCTCTTAGTTTGAGGGCAGCCTGCTCTACGTAGAGAGTTCTCTGCATAGAGACACCCTGTCTCCAAAAAAAAAGGAAGCAAGATGGCTCGAGCAATTGCTGCTCTTGAGAAGACCTGGGTTCGGGTCTCAGCACCCACACGGTGGCTCACAAGCACCTGCAGCTCCAATTCAGGGGACTCTAAGCCTTCTTTTGACCTGTGAGGAGCACCGGGCACACAGATGGACAAATATACACATGCAGGCAAAACACCCATCCACATAGAAGAAACATAAATTTAAAAAAAAAATTTAGTCTTTTTTTTTACTTATTTTTAATTTATTTTTTAATTATACTCATGATATTCATTAATTTAAGATTTTAAAGAGAATTAAAACCCTTAAAAATTAAAAATAAAATCTTTTAAGACCAAAACAAACCCACTCTGTCAGGTTTAGCATGTCCTGTAAGGCCCAGCATGCCAGTGTTTGCCAGTTCTGACCAACACCACCATTCCTCTCTGGAGCCCAGAGCCCCAGGTGTCCAAAGACACCCAGCCTCCCCAGCCACAGCCCACACCCACCCTCCCTCCACAGTAGCTCACCTGGGTGGCATTGTTTTTCAGCAAGTTCCCAGCTTCAGTGACAACAGTTTTGCATATGTCACATGGAAGGGATTTCTAAGAGGAAAAGAA
Source organism: Peromyscus eremicus (assembly GCF_949786415.1). Lineage (NCBI taxonomy): Eukaryota > Metazoa > Chordata > Mammalia > Rodentia > Cricetidae > Peromyscus > Peromyscus eremicus. Next base: position 25,417,796 of record NC_081432.1, read on the forward strand.
CATGACAGAGAAAGTTCTGTGTGTCTGGACACTTCACCCAACGAACCCCCAAGGAGCTGTCCTAATCCCCACCGAGCTACCGATCCAGAAGACTGCACAGTCCTCCCTCAACGCACACAAAACTTGCTAAGAGGAAGCAATACTTAAAACAGGACTGAAAGCAAATGAGAAGCCAGATGAACTCCTGACCACAAGACACCGATTTTCCACCAAGTGATTGGGTAATGTTTAATCAAGTTTTCTTCTCTTGCTAAAAGTGCAAGTTCAGAACCCAAACTCCAGTAAGACAGACTCAGCCCATCCATCCCACTGGTGTGACCCAGCACAAGCCAGTAGCAGCCCCATCATTCTGTGCTTGGTCCCTGAGGTCTGGTACAGATCAGGATGCATGGGAAGTCTGCCCAGCTCCGTCCATTCCTCAGAGCCCCACATTAACATGTTCCATTCATCATCACTGACAGGAAGGCGGTCATCTTCCCCAGCCCGGTTACAGCTGGAAACAAAATGGCAGAGCTACCACCAGAGCTCAGTGTTCCGCCCGGTTGGGGGATGAGGGAAGGTGAGAGCCAATGGAGTCTGAGCTTCCGGGGATGAATGAGGAAGGCAGCGGATGCCTGTGTGCCTGCCTGTGTGCCTGCCTGTGTGCCTGCACCACACCAGCCCCTCCCCTGGGGAGCGGGGTAGACACTGAAGGGGAAGGCCCACAAGGGAGTGTGGGGCCACCAAAAGACGGGGTACCTATGGGACAGGACTCTGAGTCCCCGCTTCTGAAGTAAGCTGGACACAACCAGGGGCAGGTCCTGTCTGTCACAGGATCCCCAAGGAGATCAGGACCAAGCGTTCCAAGGACACTGGGAGGCTGCAGAGGGAGGGCGGCATGGGGCTGGCACTCACCGCTGTGGGCTTGCTCCACACCATCTGCTGGCAGTGTTTCAAGGCCCCGCAATCCACCGCCGTCTTCAGGTCTCTGCACAGCACGCCTGAGCCCCCAGCACATATCTTCGGGTCTTGGACAGGGGTGGTCAGAGCTAAAAGGAGAACCAGCGTTGAGAAGGGGCCCCTTTCCAACAAGCCCAGTACGTAAGTCTGCAGCGCTACGGACTAGCCCTGCCTGCCGGCTGAGCAGTCACTTGGCCCTCGCCAGCCCATGAAACGCTAACTGCATCACAGAAATGGCTGGCCAGGTAAAGAACCTGTCCCAAGTCATGAGTCTGACAGGACACCTTTGTCCTGTTCAGCTATTATAAACAGTATCAGGTTTTCGAATCCTCAAAATCTGATTATAGCAATCCCAGCACTCAGGAGGCTGAGGCAGGGGATGGTGAGTTTGGGGCCAGCCTGGGCTATACAATCAGATGCTATCTCAAAACAAAAAACAATCCCAGAGATTTTATCAGACACAGAGGAAGATGGGATAGCATGAGGAGCAACTGTGATGGAAACACCAGACACTTGGCCCAAGTCACACAAGAAAACCCCACAGCCCCCAGTGACACTGCTTCACCTTGAACACCCAGTGAGTCACCCTGCCTGCATCCTACAGACATGTGGTCCACACACAGATCCCTGAGCAGGCTCTTCCTAAGATAAGGGATGAATGGCATGCTCCGTCACTGCGTCCACAAGCTCCACTGAGGTTCCCTAACAGCTGGAGCAAGCTCGCCTGACAGCCTGCACCTCTTCAGATATCATCACATGACTCATGATCTGCTGCCACACTCCTGCCTCCCCTGCTAACACACACACACACACACACACACACACACACACACACACGCACACACACACACTACAAACGCATCTCATTTCCAAACTCAATACCCAGAGGCCAAGCCAGGCTGAAAACAGGTGGTGAGGGTCATAAGGCAAAGGATTCCTAGGAGCTAAGCTATACACACTGCCTGAGGCCTGCTCAGGCCAGCCTGGGCTATAGGAAAACAATGTATGTTCCCAAACAAAAAGCACATTGCCTGGTACTACCTCGATGAGGAATGAAAGGTACCAAATGGGTCTCTGGCTAAAGGACTGCACAGTGGCAGGCACACGGGGAACCAGAAGCCGGCAAGCTCAAAGACTAGCACACCAGGAAGGCAGAGACAGCTGACCGCTAGCATTGCCTATTTCCTCCATCTTCACCAGGGACTTGCTATAGTGACCCAAATCCACCAGGCTTCTGGGAACCTCGCTTGCCATCACAAGCTCAAGCCACAGGCAGACCCTGCGGTTGTCTTGCCCTCTAGGAACTTGACACAGAAACCAGGCTCAGTCATGACGCTCTTTGTTTTGGCCAGGAGAGACTGGGGTCTGAAAGTACCTGACACACATGCATCCAGGTAACAAACCTAGCATCTTATTTGATCCTCCAGCACCCTCTCCAACGACCTGTCCCTAAGAGAAGGGGTCACTCTGTGGGCAACACCCCAGCAGTGGCTAGAGATCTGAGGCCACGGGACAAGCAGGCTCACATCTGCGCTTTAACCACAAAACCTAAGGATGCAGAAGTGAAAAAGAGGGGGAGACGCAGGTGGCAGAGCACCCCACTGGACAGCTCAGTAAGAACACCGAGGCACGGCGGCGGCCGGCCTGCAGACCCCACGCTAGGGAGGTGGAGAGAGAATGGTCGACCTGAGCTGTGAGACTCTTGTCTCAAAGAGAGAAAGTGATGGGGAAGGGGGGGAGGGGGGCTGGCTGGGGGGGGGGGAGGTGGATCGGTGGCTGACTGACATCCAGGTTAGGTTCCCAGGACCCACGGGCAGGAAGCAGGGAAAGTATCTGAGATAGGCATGGTGGCTTTCAAACAGGGAGGGACCTGTCCTGCCTAGGGCAGGGAGCTGTTTCTAGACCCCAGAGCACCGAGCAACTAAAGCGGAGGGCCCTCCTTAACACAACAGGGACACACCACGGGAAGGGCTGGGCTGCGGCTTCTTAGGCAGTGACATCCAGCCCCGAGGTATTTATCAACAACCAGTGCAATAATTACCCAGGGCTGGAGAGATGCCTCAGCGGCTGTTAAGACGGCATTCTGCTCTTGCAGAGGACCTGAATTAATACCTGTAACTCCAGCTCCAGGAAGATCTCACTGTTCTGGCCTCCATGGGCACCCATATTCATGTACATACATACACACATACACACACATACACACACACACACACACACACACTCACTCAAAAACACCCATACTCATGTACACACACACACACACACACACACACACACACTCAAAAACAAAACTAAATCTTTTTTCAAAAAATCACCCCAAACCACTTTCTGGCCAGTCGTTTCCCAAAATACGTTCGCAGGCAATGTTTTGGCCTTTCTTCTCACCCTCCCACACCCTGTCCTTAAAACCAACTTCCTTCTGAGATGGCTGGTTAGCTCCCTCTAAGAAAGTTCTTAGAATGTTTGCCTGAGCTCCTAGCGGGTCCTGGTTCAACCGGCCCTTATTCATGTCCTTACAGCCGTCAACAGCACTCAGCACGCACAGGTTAAACCACACTTCAAGCCAAGGGCCTGACACCAGAGCCAAAGTCCTGGCTGCAAAAGTTCTCCCTGGGGGAAGGAAGAGGGGGGACTGTTGTCTTTCCTTCACCCCTTTAGTCTGCTGAGAAAAGGTCTCTATATATGCAGCTCAGGCTGGCCTCAAACTCAAATCCTCCTGCCTCAGCCTCCCTAGTGCTGAGATGAAGAAGTATGTCAACCATACCTGGCTTCAGCCTTAATCCTAGCACTTGCAAGGCTAACGAAGGCCTCTGTGAGTTCAAGGCCAGCTTGATCCACACACAGTTAGTTCCAGGCCAACCAGGACTGGCATGTGAAACCCTTTCTCAATAACAATGGTCACACAAACCTGTAACCCCAGCACTTGGAAGACTGAGGAAGAAGGACTACTATAAACTAGGGCTAGCCTGGGGCTTCAGTGAATACAAAGCCTGTCTGGTATTCATAGAAAACCTTGTCTCAGAAACGCAAAACCGAGGCTGGGTGTGGTGATACACAGCTTTAACAGCTTTAATCCTGGCACTCGGATACAATGGCAGGTGGTTCTCTGGCTAGCCAGGGCTATAATGAGACCCTGTCTCCAACAAAACAAAACAAAACTGGCTAAAAAGGTTGATATAGCTCAATGGCAAATAGAGCACTTGCCTAGCCCATGTGGGAACCAGGTTCAATGAAATAACCTGAAATAAAACTAGACATCAGCAGAATTATATGGTATTAAGAATGACTGACGGGAGTCCGGCTCTGGGTTTCGGAGCAGCCCCAGATGCCAGAGACAAAACACTCCCAGAGAGCTGGTGGGATGGCTCAGCAGGTAAAGGTGCTTACTGCCAAGCTTGATGGCCTAAGTTCGATCCCCAGGACCACATGGTGGAAAGAACTGACTCTTACAACTTGCACACTGTGGCATGTGTGTCTACACATGTACAAATAAGTAAATGTGTGTGTGTGTGTGTGTGTGTGTGTGTGTGTGTGTGCTTAAGAAACACTCAGAAGTCAGGAGTAGTGGTTTACATCTAAAAGCCCAGCATTTGGGAAGCTGAGGCAGGGGGATTATGGAAGCCAGCAGGTACTTAACAAGAGCCTGTCTCCAGAACAAAATGAATCAACAAGATGACTCCATGGGTAAAGATATGCGTGCCGCCAAGCTTGGCAACCCGAGTCAGATCCCCGGAACCTGTATGGTAGAAGGAGAGAACCCCCAAGTTGACCTCTGACCTCCACACTCACACCACGGCACATGTATACCTACCACCCTCCACCCACACATACACAAAACAGAAGGCTGAGAGGCAAGGATTGCTCACAGAGCCCTGTGTGGTCTGGGCACTCTTGAGACATCTTGAAGGATTTAAAGCTTCAGACTAAGACTCCTTAGGCCTATCACATCCCCTGAGTAACATTTAATTAGACGTGGCACAGAACATGACCTGTCTCCCAACCTAGCTCAGCCACCTTCCTGTGCAAACAGCCTTAAGCAAGCCACTGCTCTTCCAAGCCTGTGTGTGCGCCCCTAAACTGAAGTTTCTGATGTCAGGGGACCGACTGTGAAGAGTTAAGATGATCTAATCATACACCAACACCTCAACCACCACCCCTTCATCTCGCAGGGCCTGGAGGGGCCTTGCCCTTATTTACATGGTGCTTGCTTCTAGTCACGTGCCCTGGAGATCTTCAAGGGATCTGCCAGCATGACCCGACACCTATAAAACATGTGCTGTCACACGACACAGTGAGTGCCGCGGTCGTCAGCTGCAGCCGGGACAGCAGCAGGGTCTCCCAGTGACCCACTCTCCTGATCACAACAGAGGGCTCACACCAGCTGGACCGAAGTGTTCTCTCGGCCCACTGGACTTTTATTTTACTAGGGACATGGGAGAGCAGAGACCTGGACAGCTATAGGCCAACAAACTCGGAGGCTGTTAGTCACTGACCCCAAGACCCAGGACCCAGTCACGCAAAGGGAGTGAGCCCCAGGACATCTGCCAGGAGCCCAGAACACAGTTCTGGTTTCTCTAGGGGCAAACCAAGTCCTGCACAAGTCAGAACAAGGGGAGCCCAGCACGGAGCAAACACAGCAGTTGCGGTGCATTGTGACTTGTAACACTGAGCAGTAGCTACCAGTATGACCCTCCAAGGAACTCCCTACACCAGACTCACTCTTCAGAACACACCTGGACCTTATTCTTTATTTTGTGCACATGTGTGTGTGCATGTCACAAGTGTGCACGCATGTATGCGTGGAGCTCAATCTTAAGTGTCATTCCTCAGGAGCATCTACCTTGGTTTTTGACACAGGGTCTCTCACTAGGACCTGGGGCTCACTCACAACTGACAGAAAGCCCCAGGATCCACCTGTCTCTGCCGCCCCAGTGCTGGGACTAAACACCACCCACCGTATGGGGCTTGTGGAAGCTAGGGATCAAACTCGGTCCTCACGCTTGCTGAGCCCTCGCCCCAGTCCAGCAACCCATTACATGTAGAAACACTTACCTACTTCTACACAAGCTGCTCCTTTTCTTGAAGGGCAAGAACGACAGCTGAGACCAACCAGGACTGAACCCCCCAGACTGGCTGTATACTAACCCCGATAACTAGCTCACATCTGCACGGATAGGAACCATCTATGGACCTCTGTGAAGATGAAATTAGGAAGCACATGGGGTCTCTGGGACCTGGGAAATTCTGAGATCTATGTGGCCATGTATAAACCATGGCGGGGAGGGGCACGTGGCGGACACCAAGGGGAGAGAAGTTCGAGTTCTAGTATTTACATTGCAGCATGAAACCATTTTCCCTCGGGTCACTTCTAAAATCAGAATAGCCCTTACAACTGGCTCAACAGTTACTATTCTGGACAGAAGACAAGCCATTCCCCCACATGCATCTCCCTCTCTCACACAGATGCCAGGATGAAAGACTACACTTTCCAATCTCCTCTGCATTAGGTCTGTTCATGAGAGGCCATTACATCTTCCATGAACCTTAGATGTATTGGCTAGCACCTCACCAGCCATCTTGGACCATGATGAAGTTAAGAAAAGAGGGCAAGGATGCAAAATGTGAAGCTGAGAGAGCCTGTCTCGGAGGACTTCTAGAGGAGAGTCAAAGCTAGCCCACCAGGCTCCTGGGTGACTGTGTTAGACAGTTCTTTCTATCAGACTTCAGCACTTCTAATTCGAGGTCTCTGTTTTTTGCAGTCAAAGCTAAACCCTACTGATGCACACGCCTAACCAACGCTATGTTCACCAGAACATCTCCAAACAAGTCTTCATCATTTATCAGGCTTGCCTCCGCAAAGGGCATGGCAAGTCACGGGTGCAATGCTACCACCTTGCCTGGAACATGCACCTACCTGCTATTCCATGAATAGCCTCTATAACTGGACCATCCTTGTGCCCTTCCTTTTAACCATTTTATATAACCTGTGCTAACACCATTGGAATCTGGTTACCAAAAGAGTAAGAGGGAAAATGCTCAGGCTCCCTGAGCAACTGCATTCCACAGCTTACTGCATCTGCTGCCTGGGGAATGCATCACCATGGCAACAGCCACGTTGCTTAGAAACAGAGAGGCAGTGTTACCCTCACTCCCCCAGACACTTCTCAGGGAAATGGATACAGGGCAGCGCCTGTCTCTCCACTCAGCTGGGTCCCTGAGGCCTTCACTGGCATGACGTATTTGCTTCCTTACAGAGTCCTGCTTACAGAACTTGAACTGAGTTGAACTGTATAGCTCTGTGAGACCTCAACTCCAAAGAAAAGGATTCTGATAAGGTTCTTCCTGCAAATGGGTCACACATCAGATGATGAGATAAACTTCCAGATACTTAGATAAGACTGCAATATGCCTGGCCATGAGCAACACACCCTGTCCTGAAGAACAGCTCAGGCTCCAACCAGGTGAGAAGGTACAGGCAAGGCCAGAGGCACAGCGGCATAGTTCTAGAACCTCAGGCGAGCTAGTCGTTCATGGCAATCAATGCTCCACTGTTGGCCCAGCAAGTGTCAGGTTGGGAAACAGCCTCACTCACCAGCATGGACCTGCACACTGGGCCATGCAGCCTCACTCACCAGCATGGACCTGCACACTGGGCCATGCAGCCTCACTCACCAGCATGGACCTGCACAATGGGCCATGCAGCCCTGGCAAGTGGCATCACTGGAGATGACCGACCAGGCACACCCTACCAATGGGAAAACGCTGATCTGAACTTGCCGTGTGTAGCTGCTCAGAGCGAAGGTCTCAGACACAAGCATGCCGCAGCCTACAAAGTCACTCTGGCTCCCTTTGACGGAAACCTAACATTTCAACCCTCCTCTGGTGACTCGAGTTGAGGCCCAGCATTCAGGCTGGCTGCTCAGCTCTCCCACTGCTCTCACGAGGTCTAAGTCAACTTGCCTTGAGTAGAAAGCTACCTCGGGAAGGGCTGGCTATTCTGGCTGCAGCCCATGCCCATCTGCTACTGAAGGTGCCATCTAAGGCGTACTGCACGCTTCTCATGTCAATTCTTCTTTCCAGAAGTATCTTACATGTGGCCCAACAGACCAAACACAGAGGCAGCTGTGTGTTAAAACAACACCAGCCAGGTGTCGAGAGGTTTGGGGAGGAGGAGCGCAGGGCCCAGTGGTTAAGCACTGGCCTAGCATGCACAAGCCCTGGGTCCTATGCCCAGAAACGCACACAGTTGCACACGCACACACTTACACTGACACCAACAATCCACAGGAGCGAAAGCTCTCTAGAGTCTGCAGTAACTTCTACACAAGTTCGTCCCGAGGGAAAAACTTGTCTCCTTCCTGGGGTTTGTCACTAGTTTTTCATTAGCGTGCACAATGACAGACAGGTGTCATGGTGACAGTCTCATACAGCACTGCAGTCTGCCCACAGAGGTCTCCCTGCACTGCCCACTCAAATCAAACCCTGAGAACCAGAGAGAACCGCCAAGTCCTGAAAGTGTGGGGAACAAAACCACTTCCCCAAATTACAGCTGGTTCCCTTTTCAGATTCACCTCGCTTCCTGAGTCCTACAACCTACAGAAAAATCATCTCCCACAGGCATTAGAGGGGGTGTCCCTCCAGCCTGATCACAAACTACTGTGAAAGCTAGTATTTCACCAGAGCCCAAAGAGTCACACTGGATTTGTCAACTCCCAGACACAATGTCTTAATGCTAACATCAGAACACAAAATGCTTCATTTAATCCTGATAAAGATTGGATGCACCCAGCATGAGGACACGGGCCTGCAATCCCAGCTATTCAGGAGGCTGAGGCAAGAAGGTCACAAATCAAGGCGTGCGAAGCTACAGGACTAGGAGTTCAAAGCCAGCCCACGACACTTGTTAAGACTCTGTCTCAAAATAAGAGACCTGGTGGCCGGGTGGTGGCGCACGCCTTTAATCCCAGCACTCGGGAGGCAGAGCCAGGCGGATCTCTGTGAGTTCGAGGCTAACAGAGCAAGATCCAGGACAGGCACCAAAACTACACAGAGAAACCCTGTCTCCAAAAACCAAGAAAAATAAAAAATAAAAATAAAAGAGAGAGAGCGCGAGCGAGCAAGCTGGGAATGTAGCTCATCAGTAGGGAGACCGATTGCTTTAGCACAACTAGCAGGAGAGACAGGACAGAGAGAAGCAGCCAGACCAGGTATGGTGGCAAACGGCTGTAATTCCAACGGGAGAAAAGCTGAAGGAGGAGGGCTGCCATTAGTTTGAGGCCACCCATAACCACAGGAGAAGACCCTGTCTCAGTCTACTCTGTGAGCACTGAAAAAGCTAATGAGATGTAACACTACCTTTTAATTACATTTTTTTAAAGATTTATTTTACTTTCAGGTATGTGTGAGTAAAGCGCCAGCGGAGGCCAAAAGGGTACCCAGTTCATAGGAACTGGGGCTACAGCCGGTGGTGAGCTGCCATGGGGGGACTGGGAATCGAATTCAGGTCTTCTCCGAGAGCGGCCAGTGCTCTTCTTAACCACTGAGTCATCTCTCCAGTCCCTAATGACATTTATTTGTTTATACGTGCAGGCACAAACCCTCACCACAGCATGCGTGGAGAAGCCAAAGGACGACCCGTCAATTCTCTTCCTTCCACCATGCGAGTCCCAGGAACAGGACCTCGGTAGTCCAGGCTTGGTGGCAAGCGCCTGTACCCGCTGAGCCATGTCCCGGTCCCCTTTGGCACTGTTGGCATTCGGTTTCATGCACACTGCCCTCAGTCACCATCCACACCGGCACCTGACGGTGCCCAGCATTGCTGTGTAATCTTCAGACACTAATGCTCAAAGGAACACAAAGCTGTGGCAGCGTCAGGGTGGAATGAGTGAGGGGCTAGTTCCAGCGAGCAGTGGGAACTCTAAGGCCACATCTGAGCAGACTTGAAGGAACAGAGGGAGGGTATTTTCGGGGGAAGATGTACTTGAAGGAACAGAGGGAGGGTATTTTCAGGGGAAGATGTTCCAGGGAAGACCCACAAGGTCATGTACACTTAAAAAAATTATTCAACTTACTCTGTCTGTGCACACATGTGCATGCATATAAGTGGAGGTCAGACAACCTGCAAGTCAGTTCCCTCCGTCCACCATGTGAGTCCCAGGGATCAGACTCCAATCTTGGAAGCAAGCACCTTTACATGCTGGGCCATCTTACCAGCCCCCACTACCACCACCACCACCACCACCACCACCACCACCACCCCCACCCCCACCACCTCCTAACCACTTTAAACAGCTAGGGGGTATGACAACTAGACAGGAATACTGGAAGAGGAAATGAGACTCCTGGGGAACTTGGTAAAAATCTGCCCAGTTTGCAGTCTGGTCAGTAAGTTGGTGTCTTCCCCTGCCCGCCTACCCTGTAATGGCAAAGCAAACTGCAAACCAGGAAGAGATCCCTCTAGGGAGAAGCAAACGATGTACGAGACATAAATTCCTGATGCTTAACCTGAACACAAAACAGTGCACACAACTGGTAAAGCAAGCCAGGTGAAGGGTTGGTTCCAGGAGCTGGCTACACTGCATTGTTAACTGGCTTGTAAAAGCCTGGAGAGCAGAAGTGACTCACCCCTGCTGAGGCAGGAGGATCACCAATACTTCCAGACCAATCTGGGCAACACATAGTGAGTTTACAAGGCAGACAGGGCGGAGTGTGAGATGCTGTCCCATGAATGAGATCCACATGATCACAATGCACAGGGCAGGGGGTTCCGCTTCTGTGTCTGGTTATCACCCAGTCCGTGGCAGAGGAGACCAGCTGGTGGTCACTGAACAAATCATGGGGTCCACTGTACCCCCCCTTCCACTTCTCTGCCTGTCTAAAGAGACCAAGAAGCACAAACAGCCGGCATACGACCACTGCGGTTAAAGAAGGAAAAGATGAATAAATGATGGGTCTGTGGGTACAGTTCAGGGTGTGAGGTTCTGGAAAGAGGGAGAAAGGGCAGTGTATAACTGAGTGAGGCTGGGAGGAGACTTCTGTTCTCGGCTAGTCCTTAAACCTGCTTTCTGGATGCTTCTATTATTACTCAATCTCAACAGCTCACCGACTTTATGCACGGGGAAGCCAGGCTCGGGACTTGAACAGACTCACCCCAGAATCCACAGTCACTGACAGCAGGTTTAGACCCAAGTGTTTAGAAAGCGGTTGGGATCCACCGATGCCATTAAAGGCTGGCCTGGTAGCCTAACCTGGCTCAGCTACCTCCTAGTTGCTGGCTAATTACCCTACTACTAGTTTTCCTAACTCCATAATTACGCCCAGCACACACATTTTTAATAAGTTATTTAAATTTGTTGCTAATCTACAGCATCCCTTGAAACGAAAGACGTCACGGCAATCACCAAGCCAAGGGCAGAGGAGGGTCACGATGCTGGTGGGACAATAGGAATAAATAACATGCTTATCAGTGTGGAGCAGCCAACAGAACTTCACCAGGCAAACTCTCAGGGCAATGCAGGAAGAGGGTAACAATGAACGCCATGTGGCACATGAAGAAATCAGGAGATTAAGTCCCTGGCCTAAGGCCACACCAAGTTGGCAATGAGAGAGCACTCGGCTCCATACCCAGCCTGGACTACTGACTACTGAACCTGATGCCAGCCATGGCTCTGCACACGTGTAATCCCCACTTGGGAGGCAGAGGCATGATGAGGATGGCAGCAATTTCATAACAAACTCCAGGCTAGCCAAGACCAGCAAAACCCCGTCTCAAAAACCTAGACTCCAAAGGATTATATTCTGAAACCTCACTGGATTTGGAAAAAAAAAAAAATGAATAATAAATAAAGTAACTAGGCCAGGCGGTGATGACGTACACCTTTAATCCCAGCACTCGGGAGGCAGAGCCAGGCGGACCTCTGTGAGTTAGAGGCCAGCCTGATCTACAGAGTGAGATCCAGGACAGGCACCAAAACGACACGGAGAAACTCTGTCTCGAAAAACAAAACAAAACAAAACAAAAGGTAGCTAGTGCTTTTACAATAGCCAGTCCCCATACCCACCACTGTACTTACCACAGCTGGTTTTGTTCTGAGACAATTTCACAATGTAGATCAGGATGGACTCAAACTCACAAGAGCTCTGCCCCGTGCTTCTGGGTGATGAGATTAAAGGGTCTCACCATGCAGCCCTGGCTGTCCTGGAACTCTATACAGACCAGGCTGGCCTCGAACTCAAGAGATTCACCTGTCTCGGCCTCCCGAGTGCTGGGATTAAAGGCTCGTGGAACTGTGTCCTGCTGTACCCACCTTTTTAAGTGGGGAGCAGCTGAGGATCTAGCTCACTAGTAAAGTGCTTGCCTAGCACTCACAAGGTCCTGGCTTCAATGAGCAGTACCGCCACCAAATAAATTAATAAATAAAACTGTAATTTGAAATGAGGCACAGCGATAAGGTATGTGGTGGTAATGTGTTCCCCAAAATATTGTGCACCCTAATAAACTTATCTGGGATCAGAGAACAGAACAGCCACTAGATACAGAGGCTAGAAAATGGTGGCACTCGCGCCTTTAATCCTAGCACTCCAGAGGCAGAAATCCCTCTGGATCTCTGTGAGTTCAAGACCAAATTAGAAACAGCCAGGCATGGTGACTCACGCCTTTAATCCCAAGAAGTGAGCCTTTAATCCCTGGGAGTGATGGCAGAAAGCAGAAAGATATATAAGGCGTGAAGACCAGAAACTAGCAGTATTTGGCTGGTTAAGCTTTCAGGCTTTGGAGCAGCAGTTCAGCTGAGATCCATTCTGGATGAGGACTCAGAGGCTTCCAGTCTGAGTAAACAGGATCAGCTGAGGAACTGGCAAGGTGAGGTAGCTGTGGCTTGTTCTGCTTCTCTGATCTTCCAGCATTCACCTCAATACCTGGCCCTGGGTTTGTTTTTATTAATAAGAACTTTCAAGATTCATGCTACAAAGGTACACACCCATAACCTCAGGACTGGGGAGGCAGAGGCAGAGCAATCAAGATCAAAAGGAGGATCTGAGTTTAATGCCAACCCTGAGCTGGACATGGTAGTATAACACCTTCAGTCCCAGCACTCTGGATGCAGAGGTGGATCTCTGTGAGTTCAAGACCAGCCTGATCTAAATTGTGAGTTCCAGGACAATAGTGAGACCCCACCTCAAAAATAAATATATAAATAGATAGATAAATACCTATAACTCCAGTTCCAGGGGATCTGACACCCTCACACACACCCTCACACAACTTGCATGCAGGCAAAACACCCATACACATAAAATAACTAAATCTTTAAAAAAAAAAAATGAGCTGGAGTTGTGACTCAATGGAAGAGCAGGTGCTTAACTTGCACAAAGTCCTGAACTCAGTCCCCAGTACCAAGAATAAAAACAAGCAAGCAGGTCGATGTATTCAGGGCTCTCGCAAATCCAGAATACCTAGCCCATGAGAAGAGGCCCTGAGTTCAATCCCCAATGGGGGCGGATATTGAATCAGTAACTTCCTGCCTGGTGGCCAGCGGGAGAACAGGCTTAGTTAAGAGCCGAGAAGCCAATACTCTGGAATGCTTGTCAATAGCCCGCATCAAAGACCAGCCAGCCCTTATCCAAGCAGCAGGCCTTGGCCTTGGGGACTTCCCAGGCATTCTCATTAGGTAGAGCAACAGCCTGCCCTTCCTCTTCCTGTCCATTTCAGACACTGCCAGTAGCCTGGAATTCCAGTTTCCCACAAGAAAATGGAGGCGTAGAGTTCAGAGTCTAGGGTGCTTGGCTGGCATGTAAGGCCCTTGAGTGAAAAAAAAAATAAGTTGTCCTTCCCTGCGCTAGACAATTCCCTCCAACTCAAATCCAACACACTTCAGAACAACCTGTCAAATACATATCAAGAACCTGACAAGACAGGCTGGGGAGGTGGCTCAGGAGTTTTGCGGCACAAGCCCCAGGGCCTGAGTTCAGAGCCCCACACCCACATGAACTGGGAGTGGCCGCACACCCTCACCTAGTGCTGTCACTGTCTGTCGGGGCAGACACAAGGATGGCTGCCACTTGTTGGCTGCCAGCTGACCTCTCTAGTTCAGTGAGACCTGGACTCAAGGGAATAAAGAGAAGTCTAATAAAGTATGCCTGTGAGCCTTCTCTGGCCTTTGAGAGGCATGCACACCAGACACCACACAAACACACACCCAAAAAAACAGAACTGACAGAAGCTAGGCACCGTAGGGTGGCTCACACCTGTAATTCCAGCCAGCACTCCAGTATGTGAACTGGGAGGATTACGTTCAAGGTTAGCCTGCGCTGCACAGTAAGTTAGAGGCCGGCCTGCCTAGGCTACAAGCAGGAACCTGTCTTTAAACCAAAAAAAAAAAAAAAAAAAAGCTACCTTTTGCTAAACAGGATTTTCTCGGCATCATCAGCAGGTGAAACTGGGGGTTCCTGTTGCTACTCATAACTCAGGCAGGCTAGGCTACGACGCGCTGCCTCCATGTGTACAGACACTAAGGGGTTAGCCACGGCCCAAGTGACAGCTGTAATGGCGTCTCAGCTTGAGGGAGAGCATCTGCCCCACGCGGGCACCTCCGCCACCTCTCTATGCTCAGCTCACCAACCCTGACCCACTTGTTCCCACCGGAGCAGTCCCTCAACTGCACATCCTGACACTGAGATTCCCTAGAGCCAAGGTGAGCAAAGCTGTTTCCGGCAGGCAGGCCCAGACACAGCATGGGGGGGGGGGGGGGGTCAGGGGCTGCCACTGCAGGCAGCTAAGGATGCTCTGTGCTGGGCAGGCTTAGCTTGCCACCATGTCACCATTCTAGAAAGCGAATGCATGGAAATTACATCCAGCACAGAGAGTTTTTTGTTTTGTTTTGTTTTTTAATATATTTTTAAAAATTGTGTGTGTGTGTGTGTGTGTGTGTGTGCACACACACACACATGCACCTGTGTTCTGGAGATCAAAGGAAAGCCAGCCAGGAGTCAGGGCTCTCTCTGCCTCTACCATGTGGGGCTGTACACGGAGCCGAGGCCAGGCCTAGCATCAAGCACTCACCACCTGCGCTGTGGTATTTGGACAGCCCTGCCAACGGAACATGAGCAAAGAGTGAGCATCCTGAGACACCCCCCACCCCCAGCCAACAGCCGACGACTTCCGAGGCTGGGCACCTGTCCTCATTCCCTACAAAGAGGTTAAAAGGGCATTTTATTCTTTTAGCATGTCTTTACTTTCTGACTAGGTAGGAAAGGCAGTAAGACTGGATGGGCGAAGAGTAGCCCCAAACAAACATCTGTACCCTCAGGCCTTTGTGAAGATAGGACAGGACCTGGAATATGCTAAGCACCCAGGACAGCATTAAAACACAAGCCATGAAATCTCTCCAGAGTCTGAGTGGCACCCTGTAAGTCGTGCCACACTGAAGCCACAGGCCCTAAGAGCCTCAGGGAGCACACATGGGCTACAGTCACAGGCTCTCAGTGGTGGAGTCGTCCAAACAAGCTAGCGTTCTTCCAGTTATCAGTGTGACCTTGGCTACGGTATGGGCCTGGAGTTAGACCAAGGCCATCATAGGACCCTCCTACCTACCCAAGAGCTCAGGGAAGAGAGGCCCATTTAACCAGACTCTGGTCAGATGAACTGCATATGCAGATTTTTATTTTTCCAAAGAAACAATTAAGGGCTGTAGTGTGACTTGGCAGGAGGGTGCTCACCCACCATGTGTTAGAGTCCAAGTTCACAAGTGAAAAAAGAAGTCTGTTTTTGGGTGCGGGTGAATCAGAACTCACGAGGGATGGGATGACTCAAGGCCAACAGGATCAATTGCATTTCTTTGCATTTTTCTTGCAACACTATCTCAATATATAGTGGAGGCTAGCCTTGAACTTCCTGCCTAGCCCAGGCTAGCCTCAAATTCAAGATCCTCCCTATCTCAGCCGTCCAAATGCTGAAATCGCAGGCAATTTTTTTTCTTTTTCTTTTTTTTTTTTCCGGAGCTAAGAACTGAACCCAGGGCCTTGCGCCTCCAAGCACTCTACTGCTGAGCTACATCCCCAACCCCTAATTTTTTTTCTTTTAAGCACATGTAATTCCCCCCACTTAGGTGGAGGCAGGAGGATCAGGAGTTCAAGGTCATTCTCAGCTGCATAGCAAGTCCAAGGTCAGCCTGGGCTACATAAGACACTGTCATCCCCAAAAAAGGTTAAGGCCACTTTGAGCCCCCTCCTCCACTGAGTAGTTACAAGTAAACAGACCCTGAAGCTATAGTTTACTTCCTACGGTGGGTTATGACCTGAAAAGACCCGACTTGAGAGAAGCCCCTCTGTGGGGATTAAAATCTCAATTCACACCTGTCTGTGCAACGTGATGATTGAAATGAGGCTAGGTAAGGCAAGACTTATGGGGAATGATCCGCCACAGCAAACCAGGTGGCCTCTCCTAGAATCCAGGTGATGGATGCAGTGGGTCCCCTGGCGCTGCCTTGGTGACCGGCAGTGCTTTTAACAAAAAT